>NW_008328331.1:344213-352081 GCF_000622305.1 Nannospalax galili
GGCCGCCCTCGAGACTGCAGCTCCTCCGCGCCGGACCCCGCGCCGCCCGCCGGCTCCGGTAGCAAGCGTCCGGCGCAGCCCCGGCACCGCCGGCCCGCAGCCCACAGGCCTCGGCCCAGACCCCAGTTCAGCAGCCGGTACATTCCGCCACGTCCTCTGTGTCCTCAGGACCAAACCCGGCCTCGGACGCCCCGCCCTCCACGCCGACCACTTGCCGGCTGGGTAGGCTCGTGACGCAAGAGGCGGCATGCCGAATGTCCGCATGCGCGATGACGCACGCCGACGTCACGCCGCGTTGCCACGCCCCCAGCATAGGCGGGAACCCCCCGTCGGGGCTGAGCGTTGGGGTCTTGACTGTTGCCGAGTAGAAAGCCGCCTGTGGGGCTATGGCGGTCGCGCTGCCGGAGGTCGTGGAGGAGCTCTTGAGCGAGATGGCGGCTGCGGTGCGGGACAGCGCGCGAAGTACGGGCCTGCGGGGCGCCCGGGCGGGTGGCGGAGGCCGCGCCCCTGCGTTGTTTTCACGCTCTGGGGCTCTGTCTCTAAACTCCGTGTTCGTAGGTTGCTTTAACTAAATACAGAAATTTGGGGGAATGGAAGTCAAATCCATCCGGCATTTATTTAAGGAACAGCGCTGTGGCGGGGGCCTTCCCAGCGCGAGCCGGCCGGGAAGAACCGAGTGCTTGAAGAGCCCTTGGATACGCCTGCAAGTGTTCAAGGGCCCGGGAGGCGGAACGGCAGCGCCTAGCCTTTTTAAGTTATTAAAAATACCCTTTTCAAGCCGGGCATGGTGGCGCACGTCTCTAATCCCCGCACCGGGGAGGCAAGGACAGGTGCATCACTGTGAAATCCAGGCCAGCCGGGTCTATACAGCGAGTTTTAGACCAGCTGGAGCTATAGGGAGACCTAGGCTCAAAAAAAAAAAAAATCCTCAAATCCTGATGCAAACTTAAAATTAATACTCTCATTTGCTTTGTTCAGAAACAAACTAAAAGCAGTGTGTAATTAAATGATCGAATCTGGAGTGTAAAGTTCCTTTTTCCCTCTGGCCAGCAGAGGGGGCGATGGGTCTGTCTGCACCATAATGATTGACTTAAGGACGATCTTAGCATCCTTGTCACTCTTGAGAGGATACTTCCACCAAAATTTAGGGACTCTCCGGGCTTAGTGGCGCACACCTTAAATTCCAGCACTCGGGAGGCAGAAGCAGGTGACTGTGAAATCAAAACCAACCTGGTCTACATAGTGAGTTCCAGGCTAGCTGGGGCTACAGGGAGACCCTGTCTCAAAAAGCCAAAAAAAAAAAAAATGGATTAATGAGCTGAAAATGTAGGTCGGTAGAGTGCTTGCCTAGCATGCACAAAGCTGTCGTGGGTAGGATCCCCACCACCACATAAAGCCAGACGTGCTGACCCAAGCTTTAAGAGGTTGAAACAAGAAGGTCAACCTCAGCTGCACAGTGCTAGGCCAGCTTGGACTACAAGAGACTTGTCTGAAAATACTGGGAGAGGGGTTTCCACTAATT
Source organism: Nannospalax galili (assembly GCF_000622305.1). NCBI lineage: Eukaryota > Metazoa > Chordata > Mammalia > Rodentia > Spalacidae > Nannospalax > Nannospalax galili. The sequence goes on from NW_008328331.1 coordinate 345,736, forward strand.
AGAACGACTCTTCCAAAAATAGCCACTCTGTAAACAGTAGCCAACTTACATCTTTTTTTTTTAATGTTTGTTATTTTAAGTGTATGCATGTATTGCCTGCGTGTATGTGAGTGCACCCATGCCGGGCAATGCCCCGGAGATCTAAAGAGAGCTTCCGATTCCTCTGGAACTGGAGTTGAGGGTTCGTAGCTGAACCCGGCCCGTCTAGAAGAGCATTCAGTGCTCTCAACCACAGAGCCATCTCTCCAGCCCCCAACTTACATCTTAACACTGCTATTTCACACTCATTTTTAAAAGTGCAGTGTAGGGCTGAAGAGATGGCTCAGTGGTTAAGAATACTGTTCTTGTAGAAGACCCGGGTTCGAATCCTAGCACCCACATGGCAGCTAACAACTGTCCCTAACTCCAGTTCCAGGGGATCCGATGGCCTCTTCTGTCCTCTGGGCAGGCATTGCACCACACAGGTGCACTTACTTACATGCAGGCAATACACACATACACATAAAAATTAAAAATGTTTTAAACGTGCAGTGTGAAAGGGTGTGAGTCACTAGATTTAAAGGAATGAGAAAAGTTAGCAAACTTTTGTTCTCATTTCAGTCAAAAGTAATTGAGGCTTAACTGTATATGTGTAAAAGATTTGGCCAGCCAACTATTCAAACGTTTTGATTCCAAAAAACTGGGAGGAGGGGGTTGTCTGTTGAGTTCATGTTTCTTGAGCTGGAACATCGATGGTCAGAGATTTTTGGAATGCTGCCAACTCTACACAACTGTTGTCAGAACTGAGCTCGCTGTCAGAATAGCATGATTAATCCATATGCTGATAATTTGAAGGGGACCCTTAAAAAGTGCCCTAGATACTCATAACTCAGTTGGGACCACTGATTCATGTTTATTTTTAACAGAACTTGTTTTCTGTTTCAAAATCTTCATTCTGGGTAGTCCTTCCTAATCCCCTTTCTCCAGTAGAAAAACATTCTCTAGATTAAAATTTCAAGTTTATACTTGTATGATGATGTATGAAGTAACCATAGCTAAGCCATGTAGGAAGCTTTGATTTCTTTCTTTTCCCATGTAGTTTCATTTCCCTGGAACTATAACCATCTTGGCTTTGATTGTTTTCTTTTCTACATGTTTATGCATAATTCAACCTCAAACTTTGCCACTTACAAATCTCCACTCAAAATGTTCCAGTAGGGGGTTGGGGATTTAGCTCAGTGAGGCCCTGGGTTCAGTCCTCAGCTCCCTGGGCGGGGGTGGGGGGTGGGGGTGGGGTGTCCAGTGAAGCCAGGTGTGCTTCCCAGCACTCAGGAAGCAGAGGCAGGTGGATCTCTTGAGACTGAGGACAACCTGGTCTATTTAGTGAGTTCCAGGACAGCTGGTGCTACAGGAAGACTGTCTCAAAAAACAAAATTCAGGTGCTTAAGGTGTTTTGTCAGTTACATTTTCCTACAGAAATCTCTCAGAAACCTTCTGATGTGTCTAATACAGACTGGCTGATTGCTGAGCTGGCTTCTTCAATCTTCCTCCACTGTTACTGTCATGAGCATTCTTTTCATCTGTTTTGGGTCTTATGTTTAGTATATCCTAAATTTTTCTTTGCTTTTATTTATTTGCTTTTTTTTCCCTTAGTTTATGAAGTACATACTTTTAGTAACTTCTTGAAGAAGGAGTCTTGAAATGTACTGTTGAGGCTTTGCATGTCTGGAAAGGTTTGTTTTTTGTGTTTTAACTCTCACACTTAATTGATAGATTGACTAGTTACTAAATTACATGTTGGAAATAATATTTCTTCAGACATCTGCAAGCCTTATTCCATAATCTTTTGCTTCTGGCATTGCTCCTGATTTTTGTATGTGTCCTTTATTTTATCTGGAGGTTTGAATTGCAGTTCCTTGGATTCCATGGATTGAAGGGGACCTTGTGAATGCCCTGATGCTCAGGTGTCTTACATAAAATGACATAAAACCTATGCACATCTTGCTCTATACTTTAATACACTTTTAATTGTCTCTAGATTGCTCACAATACCTGACCTGATACAGGGTCATTGGTGTGCAAGTAGATGTTTTCCTGTGTTGCTTAGGGACTAATGATAAAAGTCTGTACATGTTTAGTACAGATGTAGTTAGGTTTGGGTTTTTTTTTTTTTCTTGATTCCATGGATATAGAGAGCCAGTTGTATCTTCTTAATGACCAGTGTTCTGAATCTTCTAAAAAGGTTTTTTTTGTGTGTGTACGTGTATGTGACCCCAGAAACCAGAAGAGATCAAATGATTCCACAATGCCTGACTTACAGGCAATTGTCAGCTGCCCAATGTGGGTGCTGTAAACCGTACTCCAGTAGTCTGCAAGAACATCAAGTGTTTTTAACCACTGAGCCATCTCTCCAGTCCCATTTTTGTTTTTCACTCCGCCATGTGCACACATGAAGAATGTTTCTGTTTTTTCTTGGTAGTATTCATGTCATTTATAGAATGTCCTTTATTGTCCCTCTGAGTGACTTATCTCTTAGGTGTCTTTTTTTCCCCACTTGTTAGGAACTTCCTTCAACTGTACCTTCCAGATAATCCTACACAGTTTTGTTTGATTTTTTTTTTTTTTTTTTTTTTTTTTTTTTTTTTTTTGAGGCAGGTTCTCTCTTTAGCCCCAGCTGGCCTGGATCTCAGAGATCTGCCTGCCTCTAGAGCCTCTGGAATACCAGGATTAAAGGCATGTGCCACCACACCCAACATCCAGAAAATTCCTTTATATTTCATGCCTGTTTTCTGATTACATTAGCTTGTTTTATCTCTGATATTAACAGTGGGTATTTGAAATTTCCTTCTGACCTTAAGTTTTTCCTCAGATTAGCCTTCTTTTTTTCTATATTTTGTTGTCTGATGGTGAATGTCACTGTAGTTCTCACAAAGCTACTCCGAGAAACATTCCAGCATTACTTCCTGTTGTCTTAGTGTCAGTTTCCCAGTGCAAAGGTCTTGTCTCCTGCCCAGAGGGTGAAGATCTGGAAGTATAGCTTAGTGGTAGAAGTTAAAAAAAGTTGAAGGCCTGATTGTTATGTTGTAAGAGCCATGCTAAAAAGAGCAGCAAGTGCCTTTGTTTTTTTTGTTGTTGTTGTTGGTTTTTGTTTTTTGGGGGGGGCGGGGGGAGTGCTTCTAGTCCAAAAATCCTATATTTGAGCCTTTCTAGAAAATAAACAGTCTTTTGCTAGAGTGGGGGAGCAGCAATCATTCACAGCTAAGAATAGGAACTTGGACCCTAATACTTCAAGCTTACTTTCAAGAACTCTTTCTTAGTGTTCTTGCTTGACCCCAATATTCAGAGCTATCTGGTGCCACAAATTTCCAAGGTGTCTTCTGAGGGGGTGTGCAGAGTAGTGGGTTCTAGAATATGTGTCAGGTTTATGCTTGGTTCTCCCTGTTGCTAACTTAAGATTCAGCTTGTTGGAGTCTCATAAATTATTTTCCATTTTTGTGTCAGCTTCCAGTATATTTTAGCTGTTTTTCTCAGCCTTGGGAGTTATTGATTTTTTTTCCAAAAAAAATATTTTATTATTGTTTCATTGGGATTTGGGAAGGAGTAAAATTAGGTATTTAAATTCAGTTTACCATCTTATATAGGAGTGTTTGTGGCTATGGTCTTTATAAGATTTTTATGTCTGTATTCACTAGTTTAACATGATTAACTTTTTTTCCATTACCATCTTACAGTTCCAGATGAGCTTCTGTTATCGTAAGTACATACTCTTGTGTTTGATTTTTTAAAATATTTTATTATTTTTATTTTATGTGTATGCGTATATTGCCTGCATGTAGGTAAGTCCACCCATGTCATGCAATGCCTGAGGAGGACAGAAGAAGCTGTTGCATCCCCTGGAACTGGAGCGACAAGACAGTTGTTAGCTGCCATGTAGGTGCTGGGATTCGAACCCGGGTCTTCTGCAAGAACACTCAGTGTTCTTAACTGCTGAACCATCTCTCCAGCCCCTTGTGTTTGATTAAAAAAAAAAGAAAATTAGTAGATTTTAAAACTAGGAATTGGACTGGAATCACAGATAACTCGGTGGTTCAGATCCCTTGATGCTTTTTCAGAGCACTTGAGTTCTGTTCCCAGCATCCACATCAGACAGCTCACAACTACCTATAACTCCAGCTCCAGGGAATCCAGCACCTCAGGTACCTGTATACATATGGCATACTTGTGGAAGAAGCCGGACTTGGTGGTGCACGCCTTTAATCCCAGCACTCGGGAGGCAGAGGCAGGTGGATCTCTGTGAGTTTGAGGCCAGCCTGGTCTACATAGTGAGTTCCAGGACAGCTGGGGCTAAAAGGACACCCTTTTCCAAAAAGAAAAAAAAAAAAAAAAAAAATCTCACAAATGGACAGCCAACACCATACCAAATAGTATAAGGTATTCTCATACTGTGCTATTTTCTACTCTTAACATGTTTTTAGAAATTGTAGCTGTTACATTGACATATTGGGAGGGGGGACCCAAAAAATCCTTACCAGTTATATATACTGGTCTACATAGTGGGTTCCAGGCCAGCCAGGACTACATAGTGAGAGCTTATCTAAAAAAAAAAAAGTATTTATCTTCAATGAAAGTATTTATCTTCAATGAAAGCCAATTATCATTTACAGGTGATATAACTACTTAAGAAAGGGAATAAAATAGAGTAACTAGTTATCCAAGAAATGCAAAAATTAAATATCATTCTCCTTTACATCACAAAATAAAAAATATAACTATTCTCAATAGCAACAAAAAAAAAATGAAAACTACCTACAAATAAGTGTCACTTGATTGCACACACACACACAGAGAATGCAGGGACTCCGCGTAGAGCTCAGTGGTAGAGTGCTTGCCTAACATGCATGGCCTTGGGTTCAATTTCTAGCACCACACAAACAAAAATACTGAGGGTGGTAATCCTTTCGGTCAAGTTACTGAGGTGACTCAGTATCAGCCCTTCTAATCCAAAGCCTTTGTATTTTCTAGGCTGAAGTTTGTGTTTGGTTCATCAGCCATCCAGGCCTTGGACTTAGTTGATCGACAATCCATCACTTTAATTTCATCACCCAGTGGAAGGCGTGTTTACCAGGTAGAAGTTCAGAGGTGGGGATAATCAAAGAAGAAACACCTTAGGATTTTTATTCGTAATTTATTTGTAATCCCTATGGAGACCAGTGACCAACATGAAGTATTTCCTGGACTATTGAAAAGCTTTGATCCAATTTAGTAAAGTTAACATATTCATAATTTTTTATTTACTTTAAATTGACAAACTGTATTTATGGCCTAAATCAATACAGTGCCTTATGGAATAACTTAAATCAGGCTATTCATGTATCCAACTGTTTCTCATACTTTTTGTGATGAGAACACTTAAAATCTACTCTCTTAGAAATTTTCAAGTATACAAAACATTTTAGTTACTACAGTGAGTAAATTTCCTGAACTTATTCTTCCTGCCTAAATGAAATTTTAAGCCTTTGGATCAGTGACTCCCTAACCTTCTCTCCACTCCCAAAATGCTTGGTAGCCACCATTCTACTTTTGCTTCTACAACTTGGACTAGTTTAGATTCCACATAAATCATGTAGTATTTGGTCCTTCTATACCAGGCTTGTTGCTCTTAACATAGTATCTCCATGCATTTTAGTAATTAAAGTAAGAGAAATAGGACCTGTTGCTTCTCAGCATTGTGTAGAACGAGCAGTGATGGGGAAAGGTTCTTTTCTCAGGTATATCAGAGCATAGCCAGTGTTTGCTTTCTTGTTGTTGATAATAGAGCTGCCTCCTCCCCAATAAATTTAACATTTTCATGTTGTTACTGTTGTTGTTTGTTTGAGGTCTCGGTATCCTGCTGGTCTCAAACTCACAAATATCTGTCTGCCTCTGCCTAAGTGCTGGGATTAAAGGTGTGTACCACCACACCATCATGAATAAAGTTTTTCGTCCAGCTCAGAAGGAGAAATAAAGGTGTCATCAGTGAGTAGGCGAAATTTTTTCATTGTTTGAATTGTAACTTCTAGTGAACCCCTCAGAGCTGAGACTAAGTATTAACTCTTACAAAAAGACCATGCCAGTTAATTCTTAGAGAGTGAATGACACCAATTTGCCATTCCATAATATAGCCTACTACCTTCCTTGACTTGGTAAAATCACCATGTTTCTTCATTAAGGAAAATGGAGTAGTATTGGATACTAGTTAAAATTTTGGATAGTGCTTTTCTACTCAAAAGGAGAATTTCCTAATGGTGAATTTTAAAAAGATGACTAATCAGTTTGAGCCACTGAATTTGAACTTGAGATATTTATTTTCTTTGACAGTGTGTTATTT
>NW_008328331.1:352118-358264 GCF_000622305.1 Nannospalax galili
CTTTTTGAGACAGGGTCTCCTTGTAGCCCCAGCTGTCCTGGAACTCACTATGTAGACCACACTGGCCTCGAACTCACAAAGATCCATCTGCCTCTGCCTCCCAAGTGCTGGGATTAAAGGCGTGCACCACCATGCCCAGCTCGATATTGTATATATTTAAAATATCCAAAACTAGAAGACCTTTAAGTCTTTCCCATGTTTTTTAGTTTTAGAATTTTGGTCTTGGGGCTGGAGAGATGGCTCAGCAGTTAAGAGCATTTGAGCTCAGGGGCTGGAGAGATGGCTCAGTGGTTAAGAACACTGGTGGTTCTTGCAGAAGACCGGGGTTCAAATCCCGGCACTCACGTGGCAACTAATAACTGTCCGTAACTCCAGTTCCTGGGGATCCGACAGCCTCTTATGACCTCCGCAGGCATTCCACAACACGGGTGCACTTAACCTACGTGCAGGCAATGCACACATGCATATACATAAAATAAAAATTTAAAAAAAAATACTACTTAGAATTGTAGCCATCAGCTTGGACTTTGACTTGAATTAAATGAGACTGAAGAAATTTCATACATCCTCACATATATCTTAATGGTTGCATTGTATAGTAATATAGTCAGAATCTGGCTTAATTCTAGGGTTGTATAAGATGATAAAAGTTGAATCAGACACTGCCTTGGTCTTCATACATCAACCTTTATTCCATAGGTCACTCTAAATATTTTTACTGTCCTCCAGGGGTAATGTGTAATTATTTTAAAGTCATTTTGTTCCTCTCACGTGAGCTGCTTGAAGCTCAGGTAGGAAGGGGGAAGCTTCAGTGAGGAGAGACTAAGTAATGTATACAAACAATGACTGCAGCTCTGAGGCTTACAAAACAGAGTTTTGTATCTTACTCATGCCATATATTCATAAGGAGTCCAGTACAGCTCTGTTCCAAAACCTTTTAACATTTCTCCTTGGCTACTTACATTCTGTGCGCTAACGCAGGTCACATAGCTAGTCTGTATTAGGAACGGGGACATATAATCCTTTTTTTCAGAGACAGATAGTGAACACAGGAAACATTAAATATACAGCTTACCAACATGAAGACTCCTAAGAGGCTTGGCTGCCATGGTTATAAGGTTGTATCTTCGAATGAATGAATATCTAGGTGGATCCCCATCCTACAACCTAACTGAATTTAGAACAGACTTCTTCCAAGTGAGGTTCGGTGAGTCCAGTCCTAATCTTGAGTTTGTTCTTCCTTGCTTCTTTTTTAAAATCTCAGTTCTGGGAAAAAAAACATTCCAGACTGAGTGGAAGAACTAGGAGCAATTCCTGTAAGAACGGGTGATTTTTCCACTGAAGAGTAAAGGCACTGAATCAAAGTACCCCTCAGGTCAATTTCCAGTTCTAAGCATTTCTAAGTTATATTTTTGCCTGATTATTGGGTTCATTAGTTGTTGATTGCTAGATAAGGAAGAGGCAAATTAAAGAATTTACTCTCCAGAGTATTTTCTGCCTCAGGTATTTGACTAGTTGACTTTAGGTCTCAGATAGCCTTTGAAAGGATAAGGCAAGAAAACCTCTAGAATTTATCCCTGTCCCTAAGTCACCAGGCTCTTTATTCCACATAGTCCAGGGAGCATTGTGATGGATCAAGGACCTGAAGAATCCTGAAGGCTTATACCTGCTTAAGTTTAAATCTAGAGAGAAAAGCAGAGCTAAGTAAAGAGAGAGCTCTAAAGTTATGCATTGATAGTTTGGAGTCAAGGATTATTCATGTCACTCTTGATGTTGGTGAGTTTCCTTTAGGACTAAGTGGGAAACAGTCTGATTTAATATTGTCCATTCAGTTTAAGTCTCCTTTCCAGACACACTAGGGAAATTTCTGTACTATACTCAGTCATATATGTTCATAACACAATGGGGCCTTGTGATAGGAAATAAATAAGATGTGGCTCTTCAATGCCTAATTTATACTAGGTCTAGTCTTTAATGGGTACGGTAGATGGATGGACATTCCTAGTAACCTTGCATTACCCCCCAAGGAGTTTGCTGACTTAATCAACAAACTACCAAAATCACTGTATCATATGAAGCACGAAACAGAAGCACAACACTTGAACCTACCTATTTCTTCTACTTAAAGCCTTACCTGTTATTTGGTCGGGGTGGCGGGGAGATCCTGAGAGTGCTGACATTATAATTTTAACAAATTCTGATCTTTTCATTTAGATTGCCATTTAGATTAGAACCTAAATCTAATTTGAAGGCTTTCTAGCAAATTCATAAGTGACAGTCCATTGTAAATACCACTTGAGGTGTTTGTGCTTTTTTTCTTATGACACTAATACTCTTCTACTTTGTTGGAAATTAACTCTAGGAATGCAACCCTGCATTTAGGCAGTTTGCCATCACTGTAAGGAATACCTGACATTAAGTCAGCTCAAAAGAGAAAAGGTTTATGTTGGCTCACAGTTTCAGTGGTTTTAGCCCATGGTCACTTGGCCCTGTTGTTCAGGGCCTGTGGCAGCACAGTCTGTCATGGCAGAAGCAGGTGGCTGAGAGGGCCTCTTCACCTCAGCAGCCAGGAAGCAAAGAGGAGGAGGAGTTAGGAGCCAGTGTCATCTTCAAAGCCATGCTCCCTGGTGACCTAATTTCCTCCAGCTGAAGGTCTGCCACTTCCCAAATGTGCCACAGGACAGCAACCAAGCTTTTAACACCTGGACCTTTGGGGGACATTAAAAAACCAAGCGATAGCAAGCTCCCAACAAAAAAGTTTTTGCCAGACATGGTAGTGCACACTTATAATCCTGGACTCAGAAGGCAGAAAGGTAGGTGGATCTATACGAGTTCAAGGCCTGCTTCTACATAGTGAGACCCTGTCTGAAAAAAACAAAATAACGAAAAAGGTTTTGACTACTTAGTGGTAGAGAGAGGCTTCTCTGAGAAATTTGTCTGATCATACCACAGACAAATCTTACTTTCCCCTTACCTCCTTTGTGTTTCTTTTGACTGTCACCAAGGCTGTTTGTTGTACTGGGCATTTCACCCCCACATATCTCTGTCCTCCTTCCATCCTGCTAGATGAATAGGCAGATCTGAACTTGCCTTCTTTCCTGAGACCTCCATCCTGAGCAGCTGAGTCATCCCTTTCATAAGACTCTGCTTTTTCTCCACACTCTGAAGGGCTTCTCAAGTCTGTTTCTACTTTCTTCATCTGAGATCTGCCTTACTCTTACCCCGCCACTCACTCTTTACCCATTTTCGTATTCTCTAGAAATGTAGTGGAAACCTTAGGAATGTACATATGTGCTCTGAAATATCAAAAGTTAAGATGCCCTGAAATAACATGCATACCAGAAGCTTTTCTCTTCACTTCTTTTGACAGCCTGTAGAATGAGCCCTGTGAATCACATAGGAACAAAATAGCTTGTGTGGAAGCTTGAACTAATCAGAAACTCTTGGACTGTCTAAAGTCCTATAGAGCAGAGCACTAAAGAGATAAGAGTTTTGCACACTGGAGAGAACTTGAGTTTCCCATTTTGTGTAAAATATTACTGCAGTCTTCTCAGTGATATCTACAAGCAACTCTCATTAAAATCATTGGGAAAAAGTTGTACCCGGGGGCAAATCTTCTGAAGCCTAGTGCCATCTGTCCTTTCCTTCCTAGGTACTTGGAAGCTCTGGTAAAACATACACATGTTTGGCTTCTTGTCATTACTGTTCATGTCCAGCATTTGCCTTCTCCGTGTTACGAAAGAATGACAGCCTACTGGTAAGGATGGGGAAGGCTCTTGCCACTGTAGGCAAATTAGGAATGAAATACTTAGCCTTGTTTCATACTTCAAGAGTTGCACAAATTTGAGGGGGGGTTCAGGGTTGGGGAGTTACACAAAATGGGAATTTTCCTCCATGTTGAAATTGTGGTTTATTGTCCTGACTTTAGTCACCTCTTGGGTATAGCCTCCCAAAATGCAATGTCATTTCTAAAATTACATCAGTTTCCTACTTTTTTTAATTTAAAAGGTCATAAATGAAGCTTTGTCAATCAGTAAGGTAATGTTGAAAATGAGTACTGGGGCAGGGCATGGTGGCGCATGCCTTTAGTCCCAGCACTGGGGAGGCAGAGGCAGGCATATCTCTGTGAGTTCAAGGCCAGCCTGCTCTACATAGTGAGTTCCAGGTCATCTGGGGCTATGTGGAGACCCTGTCTCAAAAAGACCAAAAAAAAAAAAAAAAAACTGGAAAATTAGATATCCCAGTAAAAACAGAACTAAATAAAAGATGTTGGCAACTTATGTATCCCCGACTTCAGCCATACCATGTATCCTCCCATTACTCATAAGATAGCCTGGCATCATAATCAACCTTCATATGGGGCGGGAAAGCCTTTACCTCTACTTCTCTGATTTCATCAGAGTCCAGAGCATCAAGCAAGAACATACATAGTCACACACTCCTTATTCTAAAGGGAAAAAAGGCACTAACCTCCTAAAGGCAGATTAAGTCTTTCCAAAGACTTAATCCCATTCTTCCCCCTCTTTTATACTGTTAGTGTCTTAAACATCTTGGGAACTAGGTTAGGTATCTATTCCTAGCCTACATTCATATTTCACCTGGGAAACAATAGAATTGAACCCAGGCCCCCTTAGGATCTAAAGCTGTGTTCTGTGATATAAGTCCAACCAGTCATCTCCCCAGATCTGTGTATATGAGAGTTTTCCCTATGCTCTACCCCCACGCTAGAAGAATAACAATGGTTAGACAATAACTCTGCACATGTCACTGGAAATGAAGTTTGAACCTGTCCTCATGAGGTAGGTGTCAGGTTTACATGAGATCATGAGCAGTCATGACCATACTCTGAAGGCAAGGAAGAGCCTAACTGAAACCATAGCAACGTTCCGCCTCCTTTCATGTAATAGTAAGGGGTCTCAAGACTGGCCAACCATGATCCCACCTGTTCCTAACAGGTTTGTATTTTGTATTTCAGTGTAAACATCTCCTGGCAATTTATATTAGTCAAGTTATGAGGAACTGTCAGCAGCTCAGTGTCTCTGACAAGCAACTGACTGACATATTATTGATGAAGAAGAAACTAGAAGCATAAAAGGTGCAAATGGAACTTCATTGTCTTTCAACATAGAAGCCCATCAGGAAATGCATTTAGCATTTCATGGTTCACAAGGAAACTTGTTGATACTGTCACTTTGACCTCCTAAGCTAAAGGATGGGCTTTGGATTGGAGCTGTAGGCTACAGAAGTTATGTGTATGGGTTAGGAGCCCTGTATGGTCTTAACATGAAAAACCTGAACCAGCCTCTGAGCCCCCTGGGTAAAAATGTACCTGGATTATAGACTAATAAAGGCTGATACCATGCTGTGTCTCCAACTAAAGTACTAGTGATTTTTTTTAAAGATGGGGAAGGTAGACCAAACTAAATAAGCACAAGTTTAAATGAATGTTGGTTCATTTTCACTGAGTCCAGAAAATTACTCAGCAATAAAAGACTAGAGCAGACATGTAGCTAAGAAGCAACAAGTTTGAAAAGGCTTAGGGGTTCTGGTTTTTGTTAAGCTCTTACCTGTGGTACTGGTGTTGAGACAGCTTTATCGGTAGAGATGGGTGTACTCCGTGGGCATATCTAGGCTTTTTAACAGGATAAAGGAACAGACCAAAGCCCTAGGAAGCTAGATCCTACTAGGAATTTCCATCTGAAAAAGAAAAGAAAGTAAATACCAGGAATAGTGCTAGAAGGACAAGAGACTCATGTCCCCAAGAGAACGAAGGAATGAGATAAGGATGAAAAAGAAAGGAAACTTGGTAAGTAAAGCCATCCACAGCCAAAAATTCCTGGAGGAATTTTCAGGAATTCTTGGCCTTGGTAGGAGCTCCTGAACCTGCAGTCTAAGCTGAAGAAGTGAAACAAATGGATGAAACAGGTGGCTTCACAGCCCACGAAACGCCCATTGTTGTAATGTAACCCAAAACAAGGTAAAGGGATGCCAGGTAAAAAGCTAAAGCCCACATGTTACAGTGCTCTGTGGTTAGCTGAGCCTTGTTGGTTGAGGTATAGCAAAGATAATCTATAAAGATTTCTCTGCTACTTGAGAACCTGGACTTTGTATGAACTTTTGTATTGTTATTTTTTTTTTTTTTTTTT
>NW_008328331.1:358451-378791 GCF_000622305.1 Nannospalax galili
TTTGGTTGGATATATAAAAAATAAACTATAAAGATTTTTCTGTTCTTTTGGAACCGTGACTTTTTATTAACTTTTGTTTTTTTTTTTTTTTTTTTTTTTTTTTGCAGTAGAGTCTCATATAGCCCCAGCTGACGTGGAACTTGCTATGTAGACCATCCTCAGGTTGACCTCAATCTAACAGCAGTCCACCTGCTCCAACTGCAGAGTGCTGGGCCTAAAGGCATGCGCCCCCACACCCAGCTTGAACTTTTTAAAGCAGGCTTCAGGGTAAGGTACAGACAGTAGGTGCACCAGAATATATATAACAAGGCAATACAACACCCTAAGATAGCTTTTTAGAAAATTTTATTTCATTGCATATACATACACAATTATATAATTTTGTTTGGTAAAATTTTTACACTTTGGGTTCCAACAAATGTGAACTTAGAAGAGAAGCAAGATCCAGTACCTAGCTCCAGAAGGAGGCCTCCAGCAGAGGAGGGAGCAGTTTCTCCAGTTTCTTTCCTCTAGTGTTTTGTACATGAAAAATTTAATGTAACTTTTAAAAATTATTATAAATCTATTTCAGAACTTAGAGTATCATTCCCTAAATTAATACAGCAGTATCTTGATTGTAGAATTACACTTTAGTTTTCTTGGTTGTCATCCTGGGAATGAGCATACTAAATTAGTATAGCCAATTTTTATCTTCCATTGCCCTAAGTTAAAAACACTTTATTATAATAGTTCACAGTAAGACAAGTTTCAGTCATTTTCTACCATGAATGAAACAGGCAGACTCTTAAAAATGAGTCTTTTGGAATCCATTCAAGCCTTCAACATCATCCACACAGAGCAGCTGAATAGATTCAGAAATGCATGTTTTAACCTTGAGCCCACTAATTGCAGTATGCATATGAGTTAGATGTGTGTAACTCCAGGCAAGTGCTCAAAAGAGGCAGGTCCTATTTTTGGAAGGTATGGCTATATTTCACAGTGAGAATCAGCCAGTCGTACCATGTCCCATTGTTTATTTTAAGCCTTCTCCAAAAGGCCAGAGCCAGGGTCATAAGCCCACACTGAGAGCAGACTGTGTCCTGGCCTGCCCACTCCCACCTTTGGTATCTGTCTGGCAGAGGACATACCTGGAGATGATTTTGTGAAAAGTATAGCGGAAGTCTTGGTTCCGGTAGGCATACACAATGGGATTGACAACTGAATTGGCATGGGACAGGAGAATGGCCACATTCATTACCCACTTGGGTTTCTCCTTAGCCAGGTCTGGCTGGAAAAGAGTGACACAGTTGATGGCATGTACTGGTAGCCAACACAGAGCAAAAATGCCCACAATCATAGCCAGGGACTTGGCAGCATGGATCTCCCGCTGGAGAATAGTCCTCGAATGGTCCATCAGCTCTGTACGCTGAAGCTGCTTGCAGGCTACCATGAAGATTTTGATGTAGATCACCAGCATTATGAGCAATGGGGGCAGGACACACCCGAAGAAATTGAAATATACCATGTAGCTCATGGGAACCACATTCTCAAAGAGGCACTTCACAAGACAGCAGCTTTGATTCATAATTCCATCCCCAGGTTCTGTGCAGTTGGTGGCACTGTCTTTACTGTTCCAACCCAGGAATGGAGTCAGTCCAATGCCAAAGGCAAGGATCCAAAGGGCAGCAATGACACCTCTTGCTCGGATCCCAGTGACCAAACTTTTATACCTGTTCAAAAGAACATCTGTTAGTAGTCAGTTTACAGTATTGGTCAACCAGAGCCCTTTAGCTTCTGAACCTTGAGGGTTTACCCTCCAGTGCACCATGACCACCTCAACTAGAGACATGCAAGCATGTGTGAGCTGCTTTGCTCCAGCAAGCTCTTTTTTTTTTTTTTAATGCGTATGAGTGTTTTGCCTGCTTCAGACTCTGGGACGAAACATTTCTGGATATCTGAAAACCACTAGGGAACAAAATGTTTTTTCTATAGAGAACTGCCAACAGCAGAAAAAAAAAAAAATATTGCTAACTGGTCCATGATTTGTTACATGTGTTTTCCCTTAACTAAATGACAACAACCTAAAGATGGACCATATCCTTTTGTGTTGGTATCCCCAGAACAGTGCCCAGCATGTAGTAGCTTAGTTTTTTTTTTCCTTTTTTGACAGGGTCTCCCTAGTAGTCCCAGTCTACCTGGAAGTCACTATGTGGACCAGGCTGGCCTCAGTCTCACAGAGATCCACCTGCCTCTGCCTCCCGAGGGCTGAGATTAATAGGCGCATGTCACCACACCCAGCATACAGGTCCTTAATAATGGCCATTATGAATAATTTCTCATTTCTTTCCTGTTACCCAGCTGCTCTGAAGCAATACTGTTTACTAGGAATACTTGATGCTGTGTCCTGGCCAGGCAGGAGAACAATACAGTTTGCCGAGGAAACTGTTTCACCTGCAGTGATCTCTTAATCTTTGCTGCTTCCTGGAAGGTCTCCTCCCAGCAATGGGCAGGTCAGTTGAGGGGTCAGCTTGAACCACTGGGCTCAGCTGCTCACTAAATTTTTCTTGGCCAGTGATGAAACCTTTTTAAAAATGTTATTCCTTGCCATTGCCTCAGCAGAGATGTCAATGGCACAGTTAGTCTCTGTGGGATAACAAAAAGCTTCCCGGAACTCAGAATTCTGTCCACAAGACAGCCTGCTCTATGGCCCTGCCCTTCAGAGGACTAAACTGTATTGAGTACAGCTGACTACAGGTCAGCCTTGGTGAACAGAGTCTGTTTGGGATAAGCAATTCATAGCACTTCTGTTGGATTCTGAGTTGGATAGTGAGATAGTTCTGGCCAATGAGACAACAAAGCAAGTTTGCTAGGAACCTCCAAGGAAGATTTTTAATTTTTAATTATTTTAATTTTTAGGTGTATGAGTGTTTTGCCTGTGTGTCTGTAAGTGCACCACATACATGCAATGCAATGCCTGCAGAGGCCAGAAGAAGGCATCAGATCCCCTCAAACTGAAGTTATAGACTGCTGTTAGCCAACATGTGGGTGCTGGGAACCAAACCCGCATCCTCTGCAAGAGCTGCCATTAACCACTGAGTCATCTCTCCAGCCCCTGATTTTTATTCATTTTTGGTTTTGAGGGTTTTACTACATATCCCTGGCTGGCCTGGAATTTCCTATGTTGACCAGGCTAGCCTTTAATTCAGAGAGATCTACCCGCCTTCTGCTGAGATTAAAGGTGTGTGCCACCATATCCAGGTATGCCATGTATTTTTGTTTTGTTTTGTTTTTGTTTTTGTTTTTTTTTTGTCTTTTTGAGACAGGGTTTCCCTGTAGCCCCAGCTGGCCTGGAATTCGCTATGTAGACTACGCTGGCCTATGCCATGGTTTTTTATTTTACTTTTAAAAAAAGCAAGCTGGGTGTAGTGGCACATGCCTTTAATCCCAGCACTTGGGAGGTAGAGGCAGGCAGATCTCTGTGAGTTCAAGGCCAGCCTGGTCTACATAGTTCCAGGACAGCTGGGGCTACAAGGAAACCCTGCCTCAAAAACACCAAACAAAACCACCATTCGGGAGGCAGAGGCAGACAGCTCTCTCAGTGACTTCCAGACTGCAGACTAGGCTGGTCTATATAGTAAGTTCCAGGCCAGCCAGAGTTAAAGCCTGCAAGATTGCTCAGAGGGTAAAAACCAAGTTCAATATCCAGGACCCACATGGTGGAAGGAGAAAACTGATTCCTGCAGGTCTGACCTCCATACTCACACCATGGCATGTGTGCACTCACAAATAAGTAAACGTTTTTAAAAGAAGAACTGGCTGTAGTGGTGCACCCCTTTAATCCTAACACTTGGGAGGCAGAGACAGGCAGAGCTCTGTGCTATCTAGGCCAGCCTGGTCTCCATAGTGAGTTCCAGGCCAGCTATGGCTACAGGGAGACCCTGTCTCAAACCTACCTCCACCCCCAGCAAAAAAAAAAAAAAAAAAAAAAAAAAAGCAGTGTTAGATATGGAATGCCCTGTTCATGAGGGCAGCTTCCCATAGAATTCAAAACGAATAAAAACCAGGGACTGGAGAGATGACTCAGTGGTTGATGCAACTCTTACAAAGGATGTGGGTTCGGTTCCCAGCACCCACATTGGAACATCTCAGAACTCCTGGATCCTGAACATATGAGTAACTTCCATGCTAGATTGTCTTGGATAAGTAAAACAACCAAGTCCATCAGGGAAGGAGCTGGTTATAGCTTGGCTCTGTAAACTCCAATTACCACAACTCTTCCACTGCTCATTACTTCACTGAATGAATTTTCCTTTGTTCTGTGCATTCTGCTAGACACCTGAAACCTAATTCCTGCCCTCATCAAACAAGCTAACGGAAGAGACAGAAATAAACAAGTAAACACACAGATAATGTCCTTATGATTGAGATAGGTTCAGCTCTACCAAAATGAATAAAATGGAATAGTATAATACAAACAAGGAAAGCTCCAGTATAGGGTGTCATAGTGGGCTTCTCAATCAAAAGCTATTGATGAGCAGGAGTAAAAACCTCAACAGTGAGAAGATGCTAGGCAAAACACACTTTTAGACTTTCAAACAGGTAAGGTAATTACTTTCTTCAAGAAGCAAAAGCAAATGAAAGATAAGGCAGGCAACAGTTCACAGGCCATGGGGAGTCACAGAAACCTTAACAAGCCAAAGGAATGGCACTGGTTTATGGTGCAGAAAGTCACCTGGCCACAGTGTGGAGAGCTGAATTTTAGGGGAACAAGAGGAGAACAGAGAGGTAGCCTAGGAAACTATTCCAGTAGTGGATTCAAGAAAAGATGCTCACTGGGACCAGGATTTGAGCCAGGATGATGCAATGGATACCAGGAACAGAATCAACAGGCTTTGAGGATGGATTTGATGCAGAATGATGGAGAGTCAAGGAAGATGCGTAACTCCTAAGGGGTTTTCCCCCATATACTAACATTTACTGAAAGAGGAGTAAGAAAAAGAAAAAGGCTGGGTGCAGGAAGATTAAGGTCAAGGGAAGAATGGTGGTTAGTTACTTGATGAAGATGATCCTAAGATACAGGAAAAAAATATGGGGTGTTGGCCGTGGTGGCATATACCTGTAATCCTAACACAGGAGATGGGGGCAGGAGGATCAGGAGTTCAAGGCCATGATCAGTTGCATAACAAGTTCAGGGCTAGAGTGAGGTATATGAGGCTATTTCCATCTCCCCAAAATAAAAGAGGTTACTAAGGAGGAGGAGATTCAAAGATATAGGGTGCAGAGCCTGTGAGAAGGTACACTGCCTCAGCTGTGACAGAAGAAAAGAGAACAAGGCTAGTACAGGGAGAAAAAAGGTTGGATAGTGGCATGATAGGGGCAGCATCTCCTCTGAGAACTGTTGTTATATCACAAAGCACAGAGAAGGTCATCAACTAAGGAAGGGATGGGGAGGCTAGGACACGAGGAGTTGTCATCTTGGAGAGAGGAGGGGAGTTTGCCAGGAAAACAGGTGGCCTTTGAGATCTTAATGGTGGTGCCACTTTGTGGTTGACAAGGTACAGGCTGGGACTACAGGAGTGGAATGAGGAAGAGGGAGAGGAATACTGAGGAAGTGAAAGGACAGACAGGTACTAGAGGTGGGTGGTAAGTTCACCAGGAATAATGACAGCTGTGCAGGAATGGAAACGACTAGGAAGCCAGAGTATGTCAGCAGAGAGAGAGAGTGAGTGGTATGTCTAGACAGTGGAAACTTACAAAGGGATGTCTTTCTATAGAAGCTAGGGTCTTCTATAGAGGTGGGGAGAGAAGAGGGCAGACCTGATCTGTAGCCCAATCCCTGCCTAGGTCTTGGGGCAGGCAGCAGTAAGGGATGTAGCATCCCTGGGGGTTGAGGCTGAATGGAGGCTAGATGCTGGAAGGGGCACTGTAAGAAGAGGTGGAGGACCAAGGCTTTGGTGATGCTTAGAAAGTACAGAGTAGGAAGGAGAGATGAGCCCATCTAGCAAGGTGTGCAGGGCATTGTAGGTTTAAAGTCAGTTATTTTCTGAGGATTTGAAATACTTAGCTAAAGATGAAATACATCATCTTTAATACACAATGACACTTTAAAGGAAAAAGGTAAAAAGATGGGTTCATCACCACTTTCTCCATCTAAATTCCCCCTAGCTGGCAGACAGTGCTCCACACTATCAGCTTTTGAACCACCTAACCAGAGGCCAAGTTTTGGAGACAAGTACCTGGACACACTGCTTCCCAGATGAACCATCAGTAGCAAGGAGCCACCAGTACCTGAGCCTTTCCCCTGGGTCACACTGCCCTGTAACATATATCTCACTAAACCATGGTTCTTGGGGTGGAACTGCCAGTCTCGGGATATACCTGTGGAAAACAGGGTTCAGAGATCAAATGCTTTGCCCACTAAATCACAGAAACCCAAAGCCAATCTAATTCACTCCAATGTTGCCCAAAGTGGTTATTTTCCCGCTAAGGGCCCGCCAGCTCTTCAGCATTCATCTCACAAATGCCAGCTCCCCTTCTGCCTGTCACCCAGCCCCAAGTCAGCTACTTCAGCTTCTTCCCTCAACTGCCTGCCAAGTCTAGAAGCCCTGACTCTGCAAGCAGCACAAGGGAATCAGGACTTGAGGGAAGTGGCTCTATTACAGCCTCAGGAAAGAACTGCAGGCTTTTCGCTTAGCTGGAAGACAACCAACTCCATGACAGCAAGCAGTTGGCCTCCACCAACATGCAGGGAGGGAGATGCTGGAGACAAGAGGACAGGTGTCCCTATACTGGCAGGACACCGAAATCTAACATCTGAAGGCTCTGGTGTGTTCACACTTTCTCTGAATGCCTGCCACCTTCTCAAGTCCCCATCCTTGGCAACAGAATCCACACCTTGCTCCCTGTACACGAATGGCTCTCAGAACATCCTCGGGCCTGCTTATATGTGTTCATCTTCCCAAAATATTCCTGAAAGGTCACATCCTCCTGTTCCCTAGCCCTGTACCAGTCACTGTTCTGCTCATGAGGACACTAACTAAGCGTAGCAGTGAGGCCAGGATGACTGCCCCAAGTATAGGACAATAAATGACAGACAATGAAAAGTAAAAGTGCAGCAAACAGGCAGCTTTGTTCCAGTCAAGGCAGAACAAGCCCAGCCTTTGTAGCCTACATTAAGAGGTGTCCTGGGAAAGCCCATGCTCTGGGAAATGGTTGTGGCCCTCAACTATGTCTGGAGCTATATCGAGTTCTTCCTTATAAGACGCTCATTAGCTAAGGAGATTGGTAGAAAACCAGTCACACTAAAGAACCAACAAAAGAGCACTGTGAATACCAATTACACAATGAAGGGGGCATGGGGACCAGCCAAGGGCTACATAACAACTGCTCAAACCTGGCCACTTCCCAGCTCAGGACACTCCCAGTTCAGAGCTCCCCCACACCTCCTACTCCCTACACACACACACACACACACACACACACAGAGGGGGGGGGGGGAGAAAACCTCATGTTCTCTAAATCTACAAACAAGACTTTGGTGGAAAATGGGGTTAGAGAGACCATTCAAACCTACGTATTCTGTAGCTAGAGCCATCACAAAACCACTGGGGGCCATAGCACAGTTCAGCAGCTCTAGTAGCTGCCACAGTGCATATTAAAAATACACCAAAAAAGCTGCATGGAGATCCTCACCAAACTTCGACTACAGCAAGAACAATGTGCTCTGGCAATAAAAAATGAAGAGTTCTGGGTCAGGACTGTAGCTGAGCTAGGCACAGAAGCAATGCAACCCACTGGCCAAGATGCCAGCAGGCTTGGGTACAGCTTTCTGAGGAAGGGGTGCCAGACATAAGTCCTGCTTCCATTCTCATGGGCCCCTGCTGATGGCAGTCAAACAGGGTTTTCTCCTTTCCTGCTGAAGAGTAATTCTCCACTGTCTCACCTGCTTTGCCCAGACAACATTGTATACAGAAGCAAAGCAAACATCCTTCTCCCCTTTACCTGTCACATATGAACTAACTCAGAGAAAAGAAATTTACACAGACTGAACTCTCTGGCACCCCTTTATTGCCCAGATCAACTGCTCCTGGGTGCCCACATGTAATACAGACTCTATCCTCCCAGCTGAACAACAAAATCCTCATACCTTGCTTACTGTTCTATCCAAGGCACCTAACACTGCACCTGGAGCAAATGCCGAAAGAAAGCCTGTGCATATACAAAGGGACCAGAACCCTACCCTCTTGGTCACCTAAAGCATTACAGGCACGGCCTGGGGTCTTCAATTGAGGTCAGAGGTCAGCTTACCATATTGCTTCAGAGTGACTCATTATTTCCGAAACCACAGACTGCTGTCATGTGGACTGGGTGTGGGGGGAACTGTATGTAGATATGCGTTGAGATACATTGCACACACAGACAACACATACATACTACAATCAAAAGCTCCATTGCTAATTTCTGAAAATGCTGAAGTGAGGAGACAGCCTTCTGTACCATCACGACCAGTCCCTAGCAAATCTCCCTGTCAGTGTCTGGGAAGCCACTCTCAACCTCCTGTACCTCCTCCAGTTTCTCCCATTTACCTCTGAGGACACTCCACATGATTCTGATCTACTGACAACAAGGTCATCCATCCACAGCATAGCTAACCACTCCTAACACACATGCACGTGTGTTCATACAAACATGTTCACACACAACTGAAACTGTCACAAGGCAGTGACTGGACAAAGTACTGGGGGTAATGAGAGACATCAGACATGAGCTCTGCTCCCTACAAAGACAGTAAGGCATAACAAGCTACACATAGAAAAGAAAACAGCGGTAAGCATGCAGTGAGGTACAAAGGAACCCTGGGGACCTCACAAGGAGAGGGTCATTTTAAGGGTCACAGTGAGAATAAGGGAGAATCAGCAGGAAAAGAGCCAGAATAACATTCCAGGCAGGGGAAGCATGTGCAGAGGCCTCAGCACATTGCATTCCAAGAGGTGAGGGGGCCTGTGAAGTCAGGGCAGACACCTTGGGAAAGAGGACACACGGGGGTGGGGGTGGACACAGGCCCCAGGGCAGTAGTGAACATGGCAAAGAAGAAATTTGCAGCTTTCCCTTCTGAAACACTGGAGCACTTGGCCAACTGGAAGGCAAAGCACATTTTCATTTAGAAAGATGGCTGCCCCATGAAGAACGCTCAAAAAGTGAGTGTAGATGTGCCAAGCTGGGGGGAGATGTACCCTGGAGTAGGGTGGATGTAGGGGTACCAAGGGAGGAAGAGGTGCAGACAGGTGCAGTGGGCCGGATCTGGCTCCATAGCAGCTTTCTGCAAACCTCCCCAGTTCACCAACGGTGTTAAATCCACAGTGGGAAGGGCAGTGGCCATACACAGAAAACTGCCTGGGGAAGTTGGTGGTTTATGGGGCTTGGAGCCACATAGGCAGTAAAGCAAAGAAGGGGCACCGAGAGATAAGAGGGAGGGCTGTAGTATAAGGGTTCCTAGTGAGAATGAGGCGTGCTGGGCACCAACACAGCAAGAGGAGCTGAACCCAAATAGGCAAGGAATGGCCAGCTCCAACCTCTCTATAATTTACCACCAATGACAGACACCTCCCAGCCTTCAGGTTCAACCTAGGCCTGACACACACCTAGGCCACAAGTTCTCAAACACTGCCCTACCACCCCATAATTTTCTAGATGCTCAGAAACCTGGGAGTGACCCTGGACTTGTTCCTTTCACCAGGACTAACATTTACCCAAGTTTCCAAGACCTCTCCAACCTCTCAACATGTGTCTGTTAGATTTGTAACCAGTCCTAGAGGACCAGTGACAGAGCTTACACCCACATTCCTACTCAGCCTGCCACAAACCAGTCACCATGCTAGGCCTGGCCCACTGACTGGATCCCAGCCCACCTGGCTCTCAGGCTCATTACTATCCAGGTCTCTTGGTTGGGGATATCGCTTTACCTGGGGCCTCTCTATTCCACACTGTCAGACCCCTGAGCTAACTAACATCAGACATCAGCCTTCCCTGCAGGGGCAAATGTTCAGATGTCACATATCTCATATCTCTGGACTCTGCTCCCATCCCCATGGCCTCTGCCCTGGTCACACTTCCTTCCTTGCCTGGATGACACCTGGCTTCCCTGTGTAACCACATCCTTTTCAGTCCACCCAGCTGTCCACCAGAACAGTTTTAAAATGCAAATCTATCATAACTAAACTCCTGATTAAAATTTGATACTATGAAGCTGGAAAAATGACTCAGCAGTTAAGAGCCCTGGCTGCTCTTCTGGTGAACCCAGGTTCAGTTCCCAGCACCCACATGGCAGTTAACAACCATTGTAATTCCAGTTCCAGAGGATCCAGTGCCCTCCCCTGGCTTCCATGCTTTGAACAACATGGGTGCACTTACATACATACAGGCAAGACACTCATACATGAAAAATGAAATTAAGAAAATAAGTTCTACGCTACAGCCAGGCATGGTGGCACATATCTGTAATCCCATCTCTCAGAAGGTATAGACAGGAGGATTAGAAGTACAAGGTCATCCTTGGCTACATAGTGAGTTCAAGAACAGCCTGGGCTACAGGACACTCTATCTCTAGTTTTCTTCTTTTTTATTTATTTTTACTTTATTTGTATGAGTGTTTTGCCTCATACACATAAAATACACATAAAATAAAAATAAATAAAATTTTAAAAAATTTCAATGAAATAATAAAGATGTACAAAAATAAATTGATAATGGAAGTGGTAGGTATCAAAAAACTAAGAGACTTTGATGAGTTTTTACAACACAAGGCAGATAGGATCATCTGCCATGGGGTCCTAAATTAGACACACAAATGGCTGGGGTGAGAGGCTCCAGTCAAACACAGCAGGGATTGGAAAGCAATCTAGAAGAACAAAAGTCAGGAAACGAATGAAACAGCCTGGACTGCCTGTACCCCAAAGGTACTATGGCCTTTGCCTCTTCATTCTCTCCCTATCCCAAGTTGAAGCTTGAGGCCCAGCTGATGGAGGATGGGGTGGGAAAGTTTTGATTCTGTCTACTCTGCCATGTGAAGGCATCTGAACCTTTCTAAAAGTCATTCAAACCAGACATGTTGGCATATGTGTATAATCCTAGCACTTGATAGGTAGAGACAGGAGGATCAGGGGTTCAAGGCCAGCCTAGGCTACATGAGTGATCCTGTCTCAAAAACCAAACAAGAAGCTAATCCAAAAATTTTAACTTTATGGGACCATGAGATGGCTCAGCAGGTAAAGGTATTTGCCATCAAGCCTAGAGACCTGAGTTCGAGCCCCGGGATCCACATCATAGGAGAGAATTGATTCCTGCAAGTTGTCTACTGACCTCCATATGCATACCATGGCATGCATGTGCCCACATACAGACAAATAAATAGGTAGAAAGGTAGGTAGGTAGATAGATGATAGATAGATAGATAGATAGATAGATAGATAGATGATGATAGATGATAGATTGATAGATAGATAGATAGATAGATGATAGATAGATTGATTGATTGATTGATTGATAGATAGATAGATAGATAGATAGATGTAAAAAAGATGGTGGCACAAAATTGTGTCAACCTGGGGACCAATGGGAAGAGGTACAGCACACCGTGGGTCTGGGAAGCCTGCCCCAGCAGAGATGCTCTCTCTCTTGTACTCTTCAAATGTTTACTAGTGTGCCCCCACCACACACACACACACACACACACACACACACACACACACACACTACCTAGCTCCTTCAGGGACTCACCAGTACCTCTAAGACAAAATCCAAGCCCCCTGGGAAACTTCCAGGCCCTCCTTGACCTGCCTGCCCACCCCCTGCACTCTGCCCCTCACAACCAGCCCCACAGCCTGTGCATATACACACATCCAGGCACTCCTGTCCTCTGCTGCTTTGTATAGGCTCCACACACAGCCCACACACACAGTCTGACATTCTTACCTCCCACGCAGCCCCACCACATGCCTCAAGCATGAACCTTCTAGAAAAAGCATTCAGGCAAACTGAGTCAAAGCCTACTGGACCTGAGTCTGTTCTCAATTTTAATTCTGTCTGAGAGGGTGTACTTGCCATTTGCCATTCAGCTCCTGCTGCCACTGACAATGTCTCCAGCCTGTTGACCTCAGACACCAAGAGTGGATCATGGCAACACCTTCAAGGGAGAATAACCACACTCAAATGACCCCCTGAAGGCCAGTGATGAGGTGGAAACAGTAGGAGAGGCTGGGCCGCAGATTGGCCAATGGAAGAAAGAGGCATGGGTTAAGATCCCTCAGTCGTTGCAGCTGCCACTCAAATTCTTAGAGTGGCATGCACATGACCCCTACACAACTACCTCTTCCCTCCCTCAGTCAAATCACTCCGCTGTTGACTTTTTCTCTGTCCCACATACTTACAAGGCCCACATGGCAGTCTGCTGGTGCCCTACCACTGTATCAGAGCACTCATTAAGGGGTGCTCTTACAGGACCCCAATGTTTGGGGGTTTTTCCTCAGCAGTTGTTTGCATGCCATTGGGGGCTCCTAAGAAGACAGGCTCATCCAGCCTGGCATCCTGTGTGATCTCAGGCTAAACAATTCTCTGAGCCTCATCTTTGAAGTGCCTGCCCCCACAGACTTCTTGAGATTAGCTGAGAGGAGGTTTATAAGGTACATGTCCACAGGAAAGGCAGGGGCTGCTGTTCACAAACAGAAAACTAACATGCAAGACAACTGAGGACATGTTTCACACTTCTCTCAGCAGGGCACACCCATGTTGCCATCACAGGCTGGTTAGAGAGAAGAGATACTGAGAGTGAAGCTGCTAGTGCCTGGCGGGGAGGACCTGGGAGGCTGCAGAGCCCGTGCACATGCTCACCATGCACATGGACTGTCTGCCTTGGAGCTCATTCTCCAGATGACAGCACCCATGCTTTTCAGAACCAGGTTCTGCTTGTCTAAGGTACAAAACCAGGCACCAATTCCTGGCAAGGCTGCACCTGGGCAGAGTCCCTCCAGGCAACAGAGTGGCTACAGGTTGTGATACTCCACAGGCAGCTCCAGGCCTCAGTTCCAGGGGAGAGCCCATGCTGGCCAGAGGGACCTGCCTCCGCCCATCTCTCAGGGAACCTTTAAGCAGGGGAATGCTTGCCATCTCCACTTCTATCTGCCCATGCACTCCTGATGACTGGCCAGTTAGATCAGGCCTGACACCTCTTCACCCCTAGGACAGGACTCTTAAGTACTCTTCTGTGTGTATAATTCAGTTCCAACTTGGTTCTAAGATAGGCTTGGGAGTCTCTGCCCACCCCACACACCCAGGTACAAGCCACCTGCTGCCTGCCACCTTGGCCAGGCTGGAGATCCTATCAGTAACAGAAGCAGGCTTGGACAAGAACAGACTGTGACACTTAAATGTTAGATTTAAGGTTGTTGCTCCAGGTCTGGAGATGGAGCTGAGACCACTGTGTGCAAATAACAGAGGATAAATGACAAGAAAGCAATTCCTGGCCCTGGGTAGCTCTAGGCCTGCCCTGAGAGCAGGAGCCAGGACCTGCAGGCCACACCCCAGAATCTGTAGCTATATGCCCTCAGCCTAGCCCTCTGGCTCATGGTACCTGCTGCTTGCCTAGCTGTCCAGGGCACCCCTGGGCCCTGTGCCACCCTGTCCTCTTCCAGGCCTATGAGAATCTTCTCACAAGCATGGTTTCCTTCATTCCTTCATTAAAGCTTATTAAACCAACCAGGTGAGGTAGGGTACACCTGTAGTCCCTTCTACCTAGGCTTGAGCCCAGAGGCTCCAGACCAGACCGATATAGTGAAACTCCATCTCAAAACAAGCACACAAATGGACTAGCTTTTCGTCTAACCACAGGTCTCTGACCCTTACTATAGAGCTGCTATCTTGGACCCTTGCTTCTCCAGCCTTTTTTCCACACTTCTCAGAACACCTATCCCTATCTCCCAGACAGGACATGTGAGCACAAAGAAAAGGCCTCAGTATGCAGAGAGCAGGGAGGACGACAGAGTCAGGGTCAGGGTCAGGGTCAGGGTCCAGTGACAGGAAAGACAAATATGTCTCCTTCCGGTTTGTTGATCAGCTAGCTAAACATCCCTTAAAAATACCCTCCAGCTCCTCTGAAAATGCAGCCATATCAGCCCTACCAGAGAGTCAACCATTGTGGAAAGGTAAACTGAGTCCCTGAGCAAGGCAGGGCAGGCCCCCAGACAGAGTGAGTCACATAGCTCCTGCCTCCTCTCCAGCTCAGCTTTGGCTAGGCTAGGGAGGAGGAAGTGCTCCTACAGGAACCAACCAGAACCAGCCAGAAGATGACGAGAGAGCCAGGGGCAGCTGTGGGCCAACATGGCTCACTCCCCCACCCCGCCCCCAGCTTATACCCCAGCTCTGCTGTGCACATCTACCATAGCCCACTTCTGAAGGCTCCCCTGGACGGACTGAACAGAAGGCAGGAACTGTCCCTTCTGTCTGTGGACTGAACCAAAGTAAAGCCTCTTCTGTCTGTGGATACCCCTCACTCTAAGGACAAAGAGCTGTGCCTGGTGTAAGCAGTCAGCCCTCTTTTTCAGATGAGCCCCGTGGTATCATTTTTATGCCTAGCAACACCTCTAGACTCCATTTTCCTATTGCATCATCTTCCCTTAATGATAGTGAACACCAGGCTAGGACATGATGGCTAGGGGCCCTTCGGAGACATGGCACTATCTGACACCATCTAAGCCAATGGAGTCAAGTCCCAGAGTTTGTTTTTGCCCAAGTAAGAAGCTTGCCTAAGCCTTGAGCACTCACACCCTGGGCCTTACCTCCCTTCTGCTCAGTTTCCTTAGGAGAGACGCATCCTCCTAAACAGGATGCTTTTTTTTTTGCTTTTTTTTTTTTCCACATAGGGTCTCCCACTGTAACTCAGGCTGGCCTAGAACTGGAATTCACTGTGTAGCCCAGGCTGGCCTCAAACTCACGGCAATCTTGCTGCCTCTGCCTTCTGAGTGCTGAGATTATGGGCATGAGCCACCACCCACAGGGCACTTTGGACTTGATGCCCGGCTGCAGCTCCATGGCCCCAAGGAGGGTCTCAACCAAGTTAGAGCTTGGGGTAACTCAGCTCCTAGCCCATGTTAATAAAGGGGAGCAGAGTTCTAAGCCCCCGACTCTTGGAGGGTTCACAAACTTTGGTGCAAGTAGCAGACCCTGGTTAGGTATTAACACTGGAATCCCACCTATGCCCCACCCCAGAGACTCTGATGTGGTAGAGCCCAACTGGGCCCTATAACCTGCACTTTCTGAGATAGGGTCTGAGTCTGTTGCCCAGGTTAACCTTGAACTCTTGGACTCAAGTGATCTCCCTGCCTCAGCCTCCTTGAGTAGTTTGCACTACAGGCATGTTGTCACAAAGTAATATGTATTTTAACCTGCTGCGGGAGAGGGATGCTGTCCTCTGAGCTGCTAAAACGGCTGAGGGCAGGAGGCCCACCCTGAGCACCAGCTCCTGGAAGGCTCAGGGAAGGGTGAGAACCCAGACATACATCCCAACCTACCACAATGTGAGCTGGTGTGGTCGACAGGTCAGACACCCATACTGGCCTGGGTGTGGAGTGGGGGACTGCTTGTGCATTCTTCCAGACCTCTGAGGACAGGCTGGGAGAGTGGGAATGGTCCACAGCTGATGATCCGGTCCATCCTCCTTCCCTCCCTTCACATACAACTGGCCCCTAGCACTTAGCAAATGCAAAGGAGAAGTAGAGAGACTATGATTCACATCTGTTTCCCCTTAAGACACACACACACCCATTTTCTTCAAGATCTGCCCAGCACAAACCAGGACAAGAACCAACAGATTTAAACATTTATGGAACTTCCTGCTCCAGTCATGTGGCACAAGAGATACTTGCAGCAGTCCCAGGTGAGCTGGGGTGTCTTTTGGACTGTGCCAGGGGCAAGCTCAATGGGCTTCCCCTAGATGGGCAACTCAGGCTGGGTCGTGTGACTGCTCCATGAAAATAAAATGCAAAAGCTCATCAACTACCCACTATGAGAACCAAGAGATAGGGAAAGGACCTACAAGAGACTAGGGGAAGAGAATGCTGTGAAGCCTTGAGCATCAGGAATCCCTGGGATCTCATCAGAAGTGCAAGGCCTCCTGGCCAGATGCCAACAGCAGCGGATGTGGAACAAAAGCACATCATGCTCCCAGCCTGGCCAAATGCCCCTTCCTGTTCCATCTGGAACCCAAGACAAAACCCACTGGGATCAGGCTCAACCTATCTGTCCATTACAAGGGCTTGTGGGAGCATTCTCCTCAATTCCCAAAACACATTCCCTTACAGACATTAGTTTACTGCAGTCAGGATCCTCTAGAGGTTCTTCTCCCAACACTGGTGCCACAGCTCTGGAAGACAGGTGGATGGCACTATGGGAACATGGTGCCAGCTTTGAGTTTGAGTCCTGGCCCTAACACTCATACTAGAACAAGACCCTTGGGTCCCTGGGCCACCAACCCTCATCCATAGGATGCAGGTGACAGTGCCTGTCCTCTGGACTTATTGCAAGGATTAAAGCATGTGCATTTAATATGAATTGCCTGGCACATACGTGGTGCTCAGAGTTTCTTCCCTTTGCTTCCTACCGGTATAACTTCGTTTCCTCCTCTCTGCTGCAAATCTAAAGAAATCCAAAGCTCACTTCAGAAATACTAAAGGCCCCAGGCACTAAAGACAAAATGAATATCAGCAAACCCTCAGCTTTGTATTTATCTGCTACATCTGAGGAGCAACTTCCCTGAATCCTACAGTTTTTCAGTGTGGAAAAAGGAAAATGTGGTATAAGTGGTTTAAGAGAATTCAGTGAGAAAGTGACCAGGCCAGTATCCAGTTTTCTGAAATCCCGGTAGCCCTCTTCAGGCTGCTGGGCGACGCGCGGTGCATAAACAAGGTTACAAAATGGCCTAGAGAGTCTAAGGCTGCTTCTCAGTATTTGGTGAACTAGTAAGCATCCTAACTCTTCAAAGTTTCTGGGGGTAATCAGAATCACCACTGAGCATGCAGGGACAAGTGTTCTAGCTCTCCGCAAAGTTAACCGGCACTTTTCCTTTGGATCTGCCTAGCTACCTCCTTCAAAGCAGGCACATTCGGAAGCGGAATCCTTAGCACTGTGTCCCTTCTGACAGTGCCAGCATCCAAAGTTGCCTTGCTCTTGCCAGAATGAAGCCTCTTCCCGCCCCTGCAAGCTAGGACCGCGCCTAGCAGCTGCGTGCTCCGCTCTGGGCAGCTCTCGGTGGAGGGCGCTGGGAAGGTGCATCTTTCAACGCGGAGCTGGAGAACCTCCCGCGTCCGAGTGTCCAGGAGCTCACGGGGTTCCTCGCCGTCCACGCACTTCCCAGAACCCCTAGAGGTGCCCCTATACAGATTCTCTAGCTGGGAGCGACCGGAGCATTCCGGATGCCTAAGGAACGCACACTCGCTGGAGTTCAATTCTGGTGCCCCTGGAGGATCTCGGCAATCAGCTGAGATGCACGTGTCGCGGGGGATGGCTGGCACCCCCACGCGAGAACTTTAGTCTCCAAGTGCCTCGTGTGCTCCTAATCTGGCCTGTCTGGGGTCCCCGAAGGAAGAAGCCTGGGCCTGGGGAGGGACCCTCTGCGAAGCTCTGACCCAGCCCGGGCTGGAAAGGCGCGCCTCACCTGAGCGGGACGCGGATGGCCAGATACCTGTCGACCGCCACCGCCAGGAGGCTGAAGATGGAGCTCTGTGTGAGGACCAGCACGAAGCAGGCGAGGAAGAGGCAGCTGTGGAAGTCCGTGCAGAAGCCCAGGCTGATGGTGATGGCGAAGGGGATGGCGAAGAGCCCCACAGCCACGTCGGCCGCCGCCAGCGACACCAGGAAGTAGTTAGTGGGCGTCTGCAGCGTGCTGGAGGTGCCCACCGCTGCGCACACCAGCAAGTTGCCCGCCACCGCCAGCGCGGCAATAACCAGCTCCAGAGCCACGTACAGCGCGTCCTGCGTCTCCAGCTGCATGGCCGGGCCAGCCGGGCCCGGGGCGTCGCCTACCGGGGCTGCGCCGGGCGCAGTAGAGTTGCAAGGGCGCCGCCAGGCATGGCCGCAGCACCCGGACCGCGCGTCCAGAGCCAGGTCTGCTGCGCCTCCCGGCCAGAGAGCTCGGAACAGGAGCCGGGGGCGGGGTCTGGGCGGGGCCAAGACCTCCACCGGCGCCCATTGGCCCCGCGCCCTCCCAGCCGGCCGCGACCCCGCCCTTTTTCTGAGGGTCCCAGCCGCGCTGCTCCCGGAGCTCCGCCCCGCGTTGGAGGGAAACTGGTTTCCCGGTTTTGCCTTGGCATGCGATGCATCCATCCAGCCTGGTTCTGCGGGTGTCCCCCCGGGAAGACACCGCGTAGCCACTCCACCGCCACCTCCCACGGGCCATGAGGTCCCAGCTTGTGCCGAGTCCTGCGCCCGGGCTTCGCGCGCCTTGGGCCAAGCTCCGCTGCGAACTCGAGGGGAGAGTGGAGGAACCGCACCCAAGCTTCCTGGAAGGCTCCCTCCCCGCACCCAAGCTGCCCGAGGTTCCCTCCCCGACCTCCTGCGCGTTCTGGATTGCCCCTCTCCACCCTCTGGTCGGGCCCCTTCATCTGGCGCTCTGCTCTCAACCCTGGGTCCGCCTGGCTCCACACCGGATCCTCTCCCAGCCCTACCGGTGGTCCCTGAGCGCAACAGTCGTCAGCTGGGGTTCCCAGCCGGCCCAGCCCGGATCCACAGCTCCAAACCCAGGGCCTCTCTCCATTCCTCCCGGAACCCGTGCCGCGTCCCCTCCAGACTCGGTTACTGCCTCCGCCGCCCTCACCCACCCTTGAAGGGTGCGGAGTGCCGCACCTCCAGGTGACCAGCCTCACCGCCATCCTTCCCTCCATCTGCCGGAAGCCCCCGGCTCCCTCCATCACCCCCATCCCTCCCTCCCTGCGGGTCCTGGCTGCTCCCTGGCTTATGGAATCTTCGATACCATTTTTCTAGCATATACCTGGCTGTGCCATTTGCCCACTGAAAGTCGCTGCCAGAAATTACTAGCCAGGATGGTTAAGGAGATTGTCTGGCAACAGGACAAGATGACTGAAAAATAGCGTTAAGCAAAACCAAACACGGGGTGACTACTCAACAATTTCTTTAGGTGGTAATGAAATTTTCTACGTGTGATGAGCTAGTCTGTAAATATACGTGAAAGAGAAAGAGCGAGAGCATTGAATTGCACGTTAAATGACTGGATTGTATGGTATATAAATCGCATCCCACTGTAAACCCCACACTGCCCACGGATATGGATGGCCGTTGTATACCAAGATTCTAACATGAACAAGAAAATCGCCAAGAAATCACAGTTCTAACTGCTGACGTTATTTTAGGGAATTTTTTTCCTCTTTATTTTCCATGTTTAAAAAAATAGCATTTTAAAAAATACTTTATATGTTTAATATAAAATATTGGCAAGTCCACACATCCCCATGCCCTGGGCATCTGAGTCTTGATAGTACCAGCTCACCTGCCAAGGCCCCACAGAACTTGTCACAGACTTCTGCCTCTTGACATAAACAGGCTGGGACCTCAGAGAGCATACAAGGGCTCTTGCTTGGAATGGGAAAGGGAGGAAAGAGAGGCATCTTGGAGTGGTAGCTTTTGCATGGTGGGCGAGGCATTCCAGTGGTCACTTTAGGGTAGGGAGCCATTCCAGGCAGAGGAGGGGTTCTGCTTAGGGACAGCCACACCCGGGATGCAGAGAATAGGAGGCCCAGATGGAGAAGGCTTTGCCCACCAGGAAATGAAGTGTTGTACACTAGAATGGAGTGCTGGGTAGTTCTGCCAGGGCCTTGGGCTCAGCTCAGCATTTTCTGTGCCTAGAATGTCCATCACCCTACAGAGCCCAGCCATCTTCAGGAGACTTCTCTTGAATCAGCTGAGTAGGAAGAGTTTCCTGTGCCCAGTCCCTCTCTGTATGGCAGTCTACTGGGTCCCATGTCATCAGTCATGGAGCTCCTCTGTCCTCTCTCCCCATCCCCATCTCTCCCCTACAGTGTCCCTTGACTCACCAACTACCCCACCTCTCCACAAGGTTTATTCAAAGTGAACTTTTTCTTTTATTTTATTTTTATGTGTATGAGTGTGTGGGGTCTCTCCCTGTCCTCCTGGGTCGTTGGCCACGGTTCCACAAGGACAAAGGGAGCAGAAGCAACGAACGGGGTCAGGATGGCCAGTGAGCACTGACGGAAGAAAGCCCTTCCGGGGAGGCAGGTTCAGCGATACAAACAGCTCCAGACTCAGTGAAACAGCTCCATTTATTCAGTGGGGGTCAGGGAA
>NW_008328331.1:379871-389886 GCF_000622305.1 Nannospalax galili
AAAACCTTCTGGGGTTAGCTTCAGTGAGACAGCTCGTTCGGGGGGTTCGGGGGAAAATATAGGGTGAAGATGGCAGCCAAAGTTTTACCTGATAGGTGTTTATAGTATGCTTTATTTGCATGTGGTAGAGGATCCTATCATCTGGGGACGGGGCAATGCCTAATTATCATATAGAAAAAACCTGGGGGTAGTTTTTACTCCAGGTAACTATGCCAAAGGTCATGTTAAATGAGGCCAAGCTTCTGTGCTTGGCACTTTCCAGGTAAGTCAGGCAGGAAGCTCCTGCTGAGAACTGAGAAAGGGAGTCCTTCCATATAGTGCCGAGCCCCTTAGAGCTATCCAGACATGGAGGACTACAACCTTAGCAGCAGGGTCCCCCAACAGGCTGCCTCTTGGGGAGCAGAGAAACAGCAGCAAGCAGGAGAAGTCAGACATCAGCAATGGTAGTAATTTGTCGGCGAAGAAATTGTATGAAACAGAGAGCAAGCATCAAAATAACATAATCAGGGGGCTATTGATATTGTAACTTTTTTCTCTGATGAGGTAACCCCAAAATCTTTTTGGGATA
Source organism: Nannospalax galili (assembly GCF_000622305.1). Lineage (NCBI taxonomy): Eukaryota > Metazoa > Chordata > Mammalia > Rodentia > Spalacidae > Nannospalax > Nannospalax galili. Next base: position 380,440 of record NW_008328331.1, read on the forward strand.
AGAGCTCACAAATACTTTTAATGTTTTTGGCCTTTGGGACAGAGTACTTTGCTAAACGGCCCAAGGGCATTTTGACTTTTAGCCAAGAAAGAAACTGGCTACTTTTCTTTGGGGTCTTTTTACCCTAGCTGCCTAGCCAATTTCTACCTCCTATTTTTATCATATCACCCTCTGAAGAGGCTTACCCAAATTGCCAATAGGGAATTGGGACGCAGACTGCTCTGGCTTCTTCCATGCTGAACAGGGACGCAGGTTAAGGCAATTGGGGTACCCCCTTCAGTGGGTCTATCTAAAAGACTCCCAACTTACATATTTCTTAACTAAAGAGATATGTAAAGGGTTCCCCAACATGAGTGTATTGCCTGCATGTGTGTGTAAGTGCACCTGCGTCATGCAGTGCCTTTTGAGGTCAGAAGAAGGCACCTGAATCTCCTGGAACTGGAATTACAGATGGTTGCTAGCTGCCATGAGGGTGTTGGGAATCAATCCCAGATCCTCTGCAAGAGCAGTAAATACTCTTAGCCACTGAGTGAACTTTTTCTGACTCCACAGGTTACACTAGGATTTGAACAGGATTCATAGGGCCTGTGAGGGTGGCAGTAAATGGTGGTAATGGAAGTATTGTTCAGGAAACACAAAAGCCAGAGGAGTCAGGAGGGAGACATGGGATTTAGTCTTGAGAACAGTGGGTACCATGGATGGAGCCCAGGTTCAATTCCCAATGCTGCTTCTGAGCTTGGTATTTCTCTACCACCATTTCTGAGACATAAAATGGGAGTAATGCTGACTCCGTGTGGCTTAGTCAAAGGGGGCATCTGACCAGCTTTGGCACCTGGACTCCTGGAAAATGACAGCAGTGGCTAGGAACACTGGAGAAATTAACATTAGAGAATTAGAGACACAAGTGGATCTTAGCTGGTAAAAATGGGAGGGTGGCACTGTGGAGAGAGCTCTGTGGCTACTGCACAAGGACCCGAGTTCAGATCCCCAGCACCCACCCACATAAAAAGCTGGGCATGGTGATATATAGGTCTATAACCACAGAGCTAGGGTGGGGCCCTCACTGGCCAATCAGTTTTGTTGAATTGGTGAGCTCCAGATTCAGTGAGAGACACTGTCTCAAAAAATAAGGTGGAGAGAGAGAGAGAGAGAGAGAGAGAGAGAGAGAGAGAGGCTGGAGATTGTGGCAGCTGCCTGCCTTAAATCACAGGAGACAGAGGCAGCGAATCTCTATAAGATAGAGGCTAGCCTGGTCTACATAATGAGTTCCAGTCCAGCTGGGGCTACAGGAAGACCCTGTCTCAAAAGGACTGAAAATCAAAAGCTGTCACAGCTGTGTGCATCATTTCTTCATGCAACCTTATTCAAAGCAAAAGAGGGCAGCCTCCTGACCATTATCACAGGTAAGGTCATGGGTTATATGCTTTGCAAAAACTCTCAAGAGCACAGGGAAATTGTGTGCAGGACCCAACCTTCCCAAAATATGTTACCATTTGGATAATGTCAGGCTGTATAAGCCAAAGAGGAAAGAAGGACAATGTCAGGGGATTTTCAAATTCAGGTGTGAATTCCCAGACCTCACTGGATTCTAAAGACAGGGGTGTGCCAGGAGTGTGAGCCCACATTTCCCGACTATGCTCTCCTGACCTCAACTCTCAGCCAAATCTCTCAAGCATTCTGCATGGCAGCACAGATTTCTAGATCAGATTACTTCAGCTTTCCCCCATGCCATCTGAGGCTTTTTTATTGATTCAAGCTTGGGACTGGCCCTACTTTCCCTAAGCTAAGCTTCTCAGCCTCCAGTCAGTGATCTGCAGGGTTGGTCTTGCCAAGTCTCCAAAAGCAGCTCTGGGCCTCAGAGTCGACACGGCAGCAGACAAGGAGGCAAGGCTACCACCTGCTGCTTACACCTACCCCAGCCCTGGTGGAGCTGAAATCCTGGAACTAGAACACTTTGTTTTATTGTTCTTCTGTCTTTCCAAAGACCCCTAAACACTATTTTATGAACATATGACTAATAGTTGTCACATGTGTTATTCCAAAATGAAAACAGGTGTGAGGCAGTGATACTTCAGCTTCCTCAAATGGGAACTTTGAATTAAGTTCAAAATAAAGGCAAAATTACATGATAAACAAAGAAGTCCATTAAAATAATTTGTTCTTTGAGAGATGGCTCAGCAGTTAAGAGCACTGGCTGCTTTTCCAGAGGACCTGGTTTGGTTCCCAGCACCCACATGGCAGATAACAACTGTCTATAACTCCAGTTCCAGGCTTCTGGCCTCTGTGGGCACTAGACATGCATGTGATGCATTTACATACATGCAGGCAAAACATATACACATAAAATCAAAATGAATAAAATCTTCCCTTTTTTTGAAAAAAAAAAAAAAAAAAAATTTATTCTAGCATATGCCTTTAGTCCCAGCACTTGGGAGGCAGAAGCTAGCAGATCTCTGTGAGTTTGAGGCCAGCCTGGTTTACATAGTGAGTTCCAGGCTAGCTAGGGTTACATAACAGGACCCTGTCTCACAAAAACAAAACAAAAGAAAGAAATTATTCTATTAATTTATGAACCAGTTTTACCTATACATTCACTCTGTCTTCAGATATTAAGCAAACTGTGACTTTTTTTTTCTTGTGAGACAAAGTCTTTTACTATGAAGCCCTGGCTGGTCTAGAATTCCCTGTGTAGACCAGGCTGGCCTCAAAAAAATTATTATTTCTTTGTGATCTAAAATTGCCCTGAACTTCCTTGTGAGAGCCTGTGTTCCACCCCAGCCCAGTAAACTACAAAAAAAAGGAAAATAATTGTCCCTAACTCTTTGTGATTCCCCCAACTGAGCATCTGAGATAACTTTGATATGCCAATTTAGTGGCATTGAAGGGAAACCCAGGATGTAAGCTCTGCAGCAGTCTTGGAAATGGGTTCAGAGCTGAGAAGGAAGAGGAAGGGCTCCACAGGAGGGACAGTTCCCAAAAGGCTAAAAGAAGTCCCCACCTGCTATGCCTAAAAAGACAAATACACAATGTTTGAATTGTCAAAGGATCTAAATGGAAAATTCCTGAGAGAAGATAAGCAGGCAGTCTGTTGATAACCTGGCCATGAGAGGCCATGTTGACTGCATGGAGCCACCACCCCCAGCTGGCCAGTGATGAAGCATGTGGTCAGCCAGATCAGATCAGATCAGTTACCTCCCAACCTGGCCTCTCATCAGTGGCTCCCTCTGCAGCAGGAGAGGGACCCTGAAGTCCTCCTCAGACATGGTGCTTTTAGAACATGACCTCCCTTCACCCAGAAGGGATCTGGGGAGAAGTGAAGGTCTCAGCTGTTGGGAGCTGTTAGTCTATTATGTACATTGAGCTGTGGCAGGCTTGTTTACTGAGTGTGTGTTATGCACACCAGTACCTAATCTGCCTATTCAGGAGGAATGTGTTTATATGGAGAGCCTCACAATACCTGACCTGGAGGCGAGGCAATAGTGGTAAACAAAAAGATCAAAGAAGCCTTTGAAGTATTTGACCACTCCTTGACCCTCAGATACAGGTGGGAAAAACAGCTGTTGATACAAATTGAGTCTTCTGTATAAAAAGGCAGAGCTGAAATAAATTGGGGCTGCAGTCACTACTGTCAGCCCTCCCAAGTATCTTTTCTGTCTCTTGTTTTTTCTTTCAATCCTCACTCCCCCTTTCAGGTACTGTCCATCTTGGCCGGCTGGCACCAGCACTCAGCCTTTTGAAATAGGGGTGACCTCAAGTGCAGGCTCTCAGTAGAGGGCAGTGACTAAAGTCCTAGGCCACAGGGGCATTTGCAGGTGAGAGCACTAGAAACTGAATCTGAGCACCCAGCTCCTGCCGCTCTCCCTCTCGTGCCCTCAGGTCTGTAGAACTCTACCTTCAGGTGCTGAAGGAAACCACCAAATGGAGGAAAAGAAATGAGGTGGCCCCTCACAGCACCCCTGGGGGTCACTGCCAGGACCCAGGTAGGCTGACTGCTATCTCTCTCTTGCCACGTTAGTCTCCTGCCCAGACAGTCTCTTATCAGGGAAGCTGGATTAATTTACAGCAAATGCTTAATCTCTAAGCCTGTGGTCACCATGTGCCATATCTCGAGACTTCTGTTCTATTTGAAGTGATGCATTTGCTCCCGTAGGTAATTTAAAGACCTCAGGTGGAAAATGTCATTTTTTGTCAATGTGGTTTGCAAAACACATCAGCCAAGGAGGCTGCAGGAATAGTGAAAAGGTGCTATAGGATCCATTCATCTTTTCTCAGCACACATTATGTTACTACTCCTAGTTTATGGCCTTTACTGCTCCCAGGAGAAATGTAGAACCTCGCTTCAGGCAAACTGCCCAGTGTTCTTACTTTCAACAGTGGGAGCTTGTGACAGCACTGACTGATATTCAACACTCATCTGCCCTTCTTGGCTGCTATAGAACTCCAATGTTGTTTCTGGGATTTACTCATCCCAAAGGATGAGTCACAATTGGCCTAAACCAAGTGATATCCCTTTCCACTTTGCTAGAGATTGGTTTAAATAATTCTGGCCAGTAGGACATAAGGAGAATTGTGCTATAAGATTTGGAACCTCTTCCTTTCCTTTCTGGACACTGCTATGTGAAAACATGGCCTCGGGAGCTGTAGTAGCCACCTGGCAACCATGAGGTACCAAATATTAGGAAAGATGAAGGACTCATCCTTTTGTCTCTGAACAGTACAACAAACCTCAAAACACCTCCTTCTGGACTTCTTGTGCAGTCATTCTATGAGCATCTTGTGAGATAGCCCCTGTTAGTCGTGTTTCCCAGGACTGTCAAAGCACCACAGAGTCAGAGCTGAACAATGCTCAGTCAGGGACACCTTGGGTCTTATCACATCCATTTAGACAGAACTTTATGGAAGAGAGCAAAGGCTGTGGGACTACAGCAGCCACATCTGAATCAAGGTCCTTTTGACTCTACCTTGTCTTCCCCTTCCAGTCCAGGGACAGGATTTTTGCAAAGATCCTTAAACCTGAGCAAATCTGTGGAGAGAGGGGTTCAGCATCCTGTCTTCTGACTCAGACCCTGCCAAGCAAGGAAGACTCAGCTCAGATAGCAGGAAGAAAATCTCAAGTCTGTCAACATACCAAGTTTTATCACATACCACCATTCTGTTTTGGTCCCATACAGCATCACTTACAAACTGCTATCTATCGTACGGGCCAAGCAGACTTTGTCCCAAGCCACCATATTGTCTTCAAGTCCTCTGAGTTTCCTTAAAACTCACTGACTAAAGTGAGCCTTTTACTCATTCCCTTGTACACTCCCCATTTCCTAGCCCCATAGACAAAGAGGTTGTAAGATTCCCAACAGGCTGATGGCTCCTGGTGAATACAGGGAATATGTTTCTGTGCCTTTTCTCAAATAATATATTTGGAGATTTATTCTGGGGAACCTTCAGAGGCAACTGGGGCCTGTTACTTGGTCCCCATGGCAAGGCCAGTTCCTCCTTGTTGATAGATCAGTCCTGAAATGAGAGGTAGAATCCAAGCTCCTCCTCTCAACTTCCCAGCTTCCTGTTAACCAGAGTCCAGGACAGAACTCCCCAAGGTGGAAACAGTCAAAGGCATTCCCCCAGACCTGGCCAGCACCAATTCACCAAGGCAGTTGGAAGAGTGACTTCACGGCTCCAGCTCTGCTCCACCTGGCTTCTGGGGTGATAGCTTGGACTCAAGAAAAGATGTAAAGATTAAAAAGTATCGATCATAAGACTGTGAACTGTGGCACTCACCTGTGATCCTTGCTACTCAGGAGGCTGAAGCAGGAGGATGGCTTGAGTCAGGTGTTTAGGGCCAGCATGGGCAACAAGAGCAAAACTGGACTTCACAGAAACCAGGGTGGAAATCTGGGGCTGCTAGCCAAGGCTGAGTTGGACATTTCTATTATTAATGTTTTGTTTTTGTTGAAAAATGATATGTGCAGCTGGGCGTGGTGGCGCATGCCTTTAGTCCCAGCACTCAGGAGGCAGAGGCAGAGGCAGGCAGATCTCTGTGAGTTTGAGGCCAGCCTGGTCTCCATGGCGAATCCAGGCCAGCTGCAGCTACAGGAAAACCCTGTCTCAAAAAGACAAAAAAAAGAAAAGAAAAAAATGATATGTGCTCATAGTAGATATTTAAACCCACAGCAGTGTTTGGCAGTAAAAGTACCCTCCAGGCACAATCCTATCACACCCATAGTCACTGGTCAAATTGTTGTTCCAGAGACTTTCTAAATTTATATGACCATAACAGTATTACAGAATCAGGATGCCAATGCTGGTGCATCCTGCTAGGACATGCACCCTGGAACTGCAGAAACAGAGCTGTGTTTATACATAGAGACTTTTAAAATTGATTATTTTGTGGTACTAGGAATTGAGCATAGAGCCATATGCTTACCAGGTAAGTGTTCCACCACTGAGTTTTGTCCCCAGCCTTCTTTCTTACTTTTTATCTTGAGAAAGCGTATCACTAAGTTACAGGCACATATCAACATGCCTGGCTCTTTATGTGGATGCTGGGGATCCAAACTCATGTGCTCATGCTTGCCTGGCAAGCACTTAACCAACTGAGCCATCTCCCCTATCTCCCATATACAGTTTTCTGGGTTTTTGTTTTTGTTTTTTTAAAGCTCAAAGGCAGTTTTATTAGTGTTTAAGAGAAAAATACAGTATGAGTTAGGTGAAAATCCCAGCAGCTGCCAGGAGGGTCAGGAGTGCAGGTCAGCAGATAACTTGCAGAAGTTGCTTCTCTCATTCCACCATGTGGGTCCTAGAGATTGAACTCAGGTCATCAGAGTTGGCAGCAAGTGCCTTTACTCACTGAGCCAGTTCACTGGTCCATAGTCATTTCTTTTAAGTTAGGCATGGAATAGAAAGAGAAGCAGCTTGTTAAGAAAGGAGAAAGCATTGTTAAGAACAGAAGTGGTGGGCTGGAGAGATGGCTCAGCAGTTAAGAACACTGACTGTTCTCGCAGAAGACCCAGGTTCGAATCCCAGCACCAAATGGCAGCTAACAACTGTCTGTAACTCCAGTTCCAGGGGATCCGACAGCCTCTTCTGTCCTCCTTGGGCATTGCATGATGACACGAGTGCACTTACCTACATGCAGGCAATACATGCATACTCATAAAATAAAAGTAATAAAATGTTTTTTAAAAAGTTAAAAAAGCCAAGCATGGTAGCACACGCCTTTAATCCCAGCACTTGGGAGGCAGAGGCAGGTGGATCTCTGTGAGTTCAAGGCCAGTCTGGTCTACGTAGTGAGTTCCAGGACAGCTGGGGCTACAGGGAGACCCTGTCTCAAAAAGACCAAAAAAAAAAAAAAAAAATGGAAGTGGGAAGCTGGGTGTAGTGGTATATGCCTTTAATTCCAGCACTACAGAATCAGAAGCAAGGGGATCTCTGTGAGTTCCAGGCTACATAACAAGTTCCAGGTTAGCCAGAGCTACATAGTGAGACCCTGTCTCAAAAAAAAAAAAAAAAAAAAAAAGCCAGGTGTGATGGCACATGCCTTTAATCCCAGCACTCAGAGGCAGAGGCAGGTGGATCTCTGTGTTTCAGGCCAGCTGGGGTTACAGGAAGACCCTGTCTCAAAATAGAACTGGCCTAGTGAGCTGAGGAAAGAGTCCCCCAAAAGTCCATAGATTTTTAATTTTTATTTTATGTGTATGAGTGTTTTACCTGCATGTATGTAAGTGCATCCATGTCATGCAAGGCCAGTGGAGGCCAGAAGAGTGTGTCGGATCCCCTGAAACTAGAGTTACAGATGGTTGTTATACACCATATGGGTGCTGGACCAAACCTGAATGGCAGCCAGCGGAGCCATCTCTCTAGCCCCCCAATATATAGAGGGTTTTTTTGTTTTTTTGTTGTTGTTGTTTTGTTTTTTGTCTTTTTGAGGCAGGGTCTCCCTGTAGCCCCAGCTGTCCTGGAACTCATTATGCAGACCAGGCTGGCCTTGAATTCACAGAGATCTGCCTGCCTCTGCCTCCCGAGTGCTGGGATTAAATGTGTACGCCATCATGCCCGGCTATATAGAGTTTTAAGAAACAAAAGTAGACATATTCTATCCACACAGTGAAAAAGCTTTTTTTTTTTTTTTTTTGGTTTTTACATGTATATTCCTGTTCATGTCATGTATGTGTTTGTGTATGGTGTGTGTGGCATATGTGTGTGTGTTTGTATGTGATGTGGGGGCGTGTATGTTTGTGTGTGTTGTGTTTATGTAGGGTATGTTTGTGTGTTTTTGTGTATGGTGTACATGTGTGTGTGTGTGTGTGTGTGTGTGTGTGTATGTGTGTGTGCGCGCTTTGGGTACTTATGCTTTCATGTGAGCCTGTGAGTGAAGGCCAGATGCTAACATCTAATGTCTTCCTCTATTGCTCTTCCCATTATTTTTTTGAGATTGGCTAGACTGGTAGCCAGTGAGCCTGGGGCTCCTCCTGCCTTTGCTCCCACAGGGCCGGGGTTGCGGGCAGTGCCACCTGGCTTTTTGCAGTGGTGCTGGGGGTCTAAACTCAGGTCTTCATGGTTACATGAAGTGTCTTTGGACACTTTAAAAAAGTTAAAATGAGGAGACCCATGAGGTGCCCCCAAGTCAAGTCTGAGTTTGATCTTTGGAACTCACATGGTGGAAAAAAGAGAACAAACTCCCCTAAGTTGTCCTCTAACATCTACACGTGCACTATGGCACACCTCCCCAAATAAATAAATCCAAAAAAAAAAAAATTCAAGTTCAAATGAGTAACTGAGGATGCCACCCATATTTGCCCCAGTATTTCTCAAGAATGCCTATAATTTTTTGTTTTGTTTGTTGGGTTTTGTTTTGTTTTGCTGTTTTCTTTTTTGAGGTTGAGTCTTACTAGGTAGTGTAGGTTGGCTTCAAATTCACAATCCTCCTGCCTTGGCCCCTGGAGTGCTGGCATTCCACATTTTTTAAAAAAGAAGACCCAGCTGGTCATGGTGACACACATCTTAAATCCCAGCACTTGGGAGGCAGAGGCAGGTGGATCTCTGTGAGTTCAAGGCCAGCCTGGTCTATATAGTGAGTTCCAGGCCAGCTGGGGCTACAGAGAGACCCTGTCTCAAAAAGACCAAAAGAAAAAAAAAAAAGGGTACCTTCTTTTCTGGACTTTTTTTCTCTCTCCCACCTCTCTTTTCCTCTGTCCCTCCCATCTCTCCCTCCCTCTCCTGTCTCCCCTCTCTTTCTCTCTCTTATCTTTCTCTCTCCTCTCTCCCTTTCTCTCTCTCCTCTCTGTTCTCTTTCTCCTCTCTCCTCCTCTCTTCCTCCTCCTTCTCCTCCTTCTCTCTCTCTCTCTCTCTCTCTCTCTCTCTCTCTCTCCTATCTAGGAATCCATAATAAACTTCTCTTTAAAACTCAGAAGAAGAAGAAGAAGAAGAAGAAGAAGAAGAAGAAGAAGAAGAAGA
>NW_008328331.1:390106-402063 GCF_000622305.1 Nannospalax galili
TAGGCTGACTAGACCCCAGTGGATGAACTTGCACTGAGGGACATCTGGGTACACTAACTTGATTTGATAGATCTTAACATATATGACAGAATGCATGAAATCTGGTGGGGTAGGCTTTGGGGGATTCTGGATGGAGGAGGGGGTTATAAAGATGATTAAGATGTTTTGTATGAAATGCAAAAAAAAAGAATAAACATTTAATTTTATTTTTATTTATTTATGTATGTATGAGAGAGAGAACATGCATGCAGGTACTCTCAGACACCAGAAGAGAGCGTCAGATTCCCTGGAGCTGGAGTTCCAGGTAGTTGTGAGCTGCCCAATATGGGTGCTGGGAGCTCAACTTGTGTTCTCTGGAAGAACAGCAGGCACTCTTTTTTTTTTTAAATCTTTATTTTAAAAAATCTATTTTTTAAGCATCTAGACAAACTTTCCTCACCCACAAGTAATCCCTGTGAACACTGTATGTATGGGGGGAGAAGAGGGGCCAGTGGAATCGCAAGGACTCATGGATCTGCAGTTACATACAATACACACAAATCAAAGACAGTTCTAACTCAGGACATTCACAACATTTAGAGACTGAGTTTCATAAAAGTTTTAGTTGAGCTGGGCGTGGTGGCGCACACTTTGAATCCCAGCACTCAGGAGGCAGAGGCAAGCAGCTCTCTGAGCTCAAGGCCAGCCTGGGCTACATAGTGAGTTCCTGGACAGCTGGGGCTACAGGGAGACCCCGTCTCAAAAAAAAAAAAAAGTTTTAGTTGAAAAAAAGTTGTAAAAAATATTATTTTTCTGGTCAAATTTTCCTACAGGGCTCATGTCCTACTTAAAGATTGTAGTGGGACATTCAAAGGAAAAGTTTTCTCAAGTAGCCACCTAGCTGTGAAACCTGTGACAGATTTTTTTTTTTTTTAAGTGCCTTTAAAATGTGAAAGCATGTAATTGTTGAATCTATTTGAAATTTTAAAAGTTTAACATGGTCCATATGGTAAGCACGGCATCACAGCTAGTACAAAACTGCCTGTATTTAGTTTGAATCACAAAAACAATGTAGGTGAACAGTATTCTTTGAAAAGTGATTTGAAATGTTACCACTGCATCCTAAGGCCGATTTAGACAGTATCCAGAGAATTACCACAGCCAGCAGAACAGTGAAGCATCCAAACATTTACTTTGACTTTTTAAACACCACTGAGAGAGCCGCTGTCACGCTAACTCAGGATGCCCATTTCTAACTCCACGTGACACATTTGTGGCACGTGTCCTAGGAGCCGCCACGAGGCTTTCAAACGTGAAGCCCCATTCGCTAGCTCCTCTGTGGCAGTCTGGCGGCTCTGAACCTGGAAACCCTCCTTGCAGTTTCTTCTGGTACTTCTGACAGAACTTCTTTTCGCTCTGGAATGGTGGATAAGACAGGGGGAGCCATTGCTGGGTGTGGGGCCAAGGGTAAGAACTCCTTTTCTATTACAGTTCCAGAAAAAGCCTCAGACGCCCCTGAAGAAGGCAAATGTTTCTTCTCATGACTTTCCTGGGGTTCCTCTTCCAGAATGCTCTCGTTGGCATCACTGCAGGCAGCTGATGCTCCTCAGCAGCCCCCAGCACCCCCACCCCCGCGATACTCCAGCTCGGCCACGCTGCTCTCGCTGGTATCACACAGCAGGCACTCTTAACCCACTGTGCCATCTCTCCAGCCCCCTCCCACAGGGTTTTTATTATTATTATTATTATTATTATTATTATTATTATTATTACTCTTCTGTTCATGGAAATTCCTAGCTTATTCCTATTATTATTGGGTTTCAGACATTTTTTTTTTTCTTCAGTCTTTTTGAAACAGGGTCTACCGGTAGCCCCAGTTGGCCTGGAACTTACTATATAGACCAAGCTGGCTTTGAACTGAGAGATCTCCCTGCCTCTGCCTCCCAAGTGCTGGGACTACAAGCATGTGCCACCACGCCCGGCTGGGTTTCAGACTTTTGAACATAACTCTTTGTGACCATCCGTAAACACTTCTGTGAAGATTTCCTGAAGTGGAAACACTGTCTCCAAAGTTTTCTCTATTTAATATTTTTAAAACTTTTTATTTGATTTTGTGTTGTGTGTGGGTTTGTGCACATGAGTGTGGTGCCCATGGGGGCGGAAGAGGGCGTCAGATCCCCTGGAGCTGGAGTTACAGCATTGGTTTAGCTGACCTCACATCTGTTTATGGCTTTTGTGTTTTGGGTCTTAACCTGAGAGGAAGAACTGAATTTTCCTTGTCTCTTCCCATACACACTGTGGCACAGCCCTGGGATGCCACACATGCCTCCTAGGTCAGATTTCAAGCCTGAGGTGCAGCCCAGCATCTCCACCTCTGTTCAGTTACTCTTCAGTTACTTTTTCTCTGTTTCCACATCTTGATAGTGGACTTTGAAAACTCTTTCTGGTCAGCTTTGGCATCTGTACAGTGCCTCTTCCTGCCTTATTCTCAATCCAACTTTCCTCAGATTTCTTTTACCGAACTTTGACCCTGTCAAATTCAAAACAAGCACATCAGGTCGACTGTGCTGAACAGACACACTCAGGTAGAATTATGGAAGTTAGTAGACAGTTTGCTCTAAATGGAGAAATCTGGGCATTCTAATGATAGTTTTGAGATCTGGTGCTGGAGACTGAGGTTGGGAAAATAACCATAGTGACTGAGCCTGCAGCTGGGAACATTGTAGAGTGTTGCAGGCTGGAGCTCCAGCAATGCCAACAGACCCCACAACAACAAATCACCACCCTGGGGGTGCACATTGCCCTGGGTTAGACCCTACACTGCAGGAGAGGAGGCACAGTGGAGCACGCTGGGTCTCCTGGATGCTTGCTCTATTCATCCCTGCCTACAGGGCTCCTAGGCACCATTGGGGTCAGGACAATTCTCCAACCTTGTATAGACTGTGTGGTCATGAGGCCAAAGGACAGACTCAGTTTCTTCAGCTTAACATTTTGTTTTTCTCCCTCTCAAATTTTCTTTTCTGTGCTGAGTTGACTCGGGGCCTTATTTGTGCTAACCATGCACTCTGTGGCTGAGCTCCATTCCCAGCTGCTCATTTTAATCGTTTAAGTGTACAGTTTGGTGGCAAGAAGTACATTTACACTGTCACACAGAGGTTACCAACACCCTCCTCCAGAACTCTCTACATCTTGCAAAACTGCAACTTTGTCCAATTAAACATTAGCTGTCGGCTCCCCCTGCCTCTAGCCCTGGCAGTCCCACTCTAAGTGCTGTGTCCGACTGACCTGGGGAGCCTGGCAGGAGGGGAATCATAGGATTTGTGCTTCCCTGCCTGGCTTGTTTCATCATCATAATGATTCACCCATTTCGAAGCATGTTGATGATGCCCATCATTTGAAGCAGGACTCCATGGAGTGGACAGACCGTGCTTTATCTACCATGCCACACTTTGGACACTCATGTTGCCTCCAGCCATGAGGAAAGAGACTGTGGATGTGCATGGTACCAGGCAGACTCCTTTCTTTGCTTCATTTTGAGAAAGTTTCACTATATTGGTCAAGCTGGCCTTAAGCTCTTGGCTCAAGTGATTCCCCTATCGCAGCAGCTTTCTGAGAGTTTGGGAACCACAGACACACAGACACACATGTGCGCGCGCACACACACACACACACACACACACACAGAGTACATAAGAATGTAATAATACTTTAAAGAAAAGATAAAGAATGTCTGCCATCTCATGCCCTATTCCCAAATCTGTCTAGTTTTTTGTTTGTTTGTTTGTTTGTTTGTTTGTTTGTTTTATTTTGTTTTGGTCTTTCTGAGACAGGGTCTAAGTGCAGCCCCAGCTGGCCTGGAGCTCACTATATCGACCATTCTGGCCTGCCTGTCTCCCAACTGCTGGGACTAAAGGCAGCTGTTTTGGGTTTGTTTTTTTTTTAATTTTTATTTTATTTTATTTTTATGTGTATGTGTGTATTGCCTGCATGTAGGTAAGTGCACCCATGTCATGCAATGCCCACAGAGGACAGAAGAGGCTGTCGGATCCCCTGGAACTGGAGTTACTGACAGTTGTTAGCTGCCATGTGGGTGCTGGGATTCAAACCCAGGTCTTCTGTAAGAACAACCAGTGTTCTTAACTGCTGAGCCATCTCTCCAGCCCCGATGGGGGCGGTTTTTTTTTGAGACAGGGTCTCCCTATAGCATAGCTGTTCTGGAACTCACTATGTAGACCAGGCTGGCCTCGATCTCACAGAGATCTGCCTGCCTCTGCCTCCTGAATGCTAGAATTAAAGGTACATGCCTCCATGCCAGGCCTGTCTAGTCTTTACACATTTTGAAAAGGGGTCACAATTACTAACTCACATTAATTATTTGAATATGCAGAGCAAAACAGAACACAGTCAAATCCTAGTAAGCATACAGTGAACAATCATGTAAATCCTGACAGAGTTCCCATGTTTGCCTTTGTTTGGGATTCTGGGATGGAACCCAGGGTACCAGCATGCAAAGCATATGCTCTACCTTATGGAGCCTCACCTGCCTATGTGATTCTCTCAGTTTGAAGGAAGGCGTTCTCATGCAGCATAACCACAGTTTATGCTTGAAACCAGTAACATTAACCAACAAAATTGTAAGAGTTCTAGTTATAAAATGAGAGATAAATATCAAAAGAAACTTCCAAAAAACACTCTTCCCAGAGAGACATGAACAAATGTCTACTCAACCCAGGCAGGGAAGTAATGACAGACCAAGTAAGGACAGTACCAAAGTCCAATTGGTGACTCAATGAGTTTTATTGGGGTTATTTACAGGACCAGAAATGACTCAGAGACAGTTCCATCACCAAAGTCACCCCAGCATGTGTGACAGCTCATGAAGGCAATAAGCCTGGAGCTCACTGTACAACCTGCAGCCAGCTCCACAAGTGGGACACTTGTGGGCTCTGCTTGTCTATGAGTGTCTCTCAGCAGTCTTTAATGTTTATATATGCTTACAGAGGGAGGGACCTAGTGAATCTGATCAGTTTCAGGGACTTCCTGAAGGCTTTGAATTGTTCACTTCCTGAGCTTAAGGAGCTTCCCTGCAGGATGGAAGGTTTTATCTCAGAGGAAATTGTAACCAACAGGCTAGGAAACTATTGCCTTGGATACAAAACTTAAGAACTGTTTGATATTTTTAGCCTGGTGTGGTAGTACATGTCTTTAATTTTAGTACTCTGGAAGCAGAGGCAGGTGGATCTCTGTGAGTTCAAGGCCAGCTGGGGTAACAGGGTCTCAAAACGACCAAAAAACAAAACAAACAAACAAAAAAAACCTATTTGACTTTTTAATGATAGGCTTGCATTCTTATGGGAAAAAGTAAGTATACTTATTAAAAATGTATATCAATCATCAGGGCATGGTGATACATGTCTTTAACCCCAGCACTTGGGAGGCAAAGGCAGGTGGATCTCTGTGAGTTCCAGGCCAGCCTGGGCTACACAGTGAGCCTTGTCTCAAAAAAAAGAGGTGGAGTGGGGTGGACAGAAGGCTCAGTGGTTAAGAGCATAATATTGCTCTCATAGAGGACCCCAGGTTTGGTTCCCAGTACCCTTGTAAGGTAGCTCACAACCACCTGTAATTCCAATTCCAATAAGATCTGATGGTATGGCCTCATTGGTACTCACACTCAGACACACATACACATAATTTTAAGAATAAAATAATTCTTTTTTAAAAAGTATATAAATCTCAGCTGGGTGTGGGGGTGCACACCTTTAATCCTAGCACTTGGGAGGCAGAGGAGGTTGTATCTCTGAGAGTTCAAGGCCAGCCTGGTCTATATAAGTTCCAAGACAGAAAACGAAGTATATAAATCTGTAGGAGAATGAATCCCAAACGAATGTTAAACTAGAACAATGAACATTCCAGAAGAAAGTCCTGACTGTGCTCCAACCTTGAAATGAGTTTTCTAACTTTGACTTAACATACAAAGCCATAAAACAAAAGATAAATGAAACAAAATAAACCAAAACCCTGCATGGCAAAATCACCCAACTACCACTGGCCAAGAGAAGGGGAAGTCAGGGAAACATTTGCATCTCAAATCACAGACTAGGTGTCTAAGAAGCAAAGAGCCCCAGGGCTAGCCTTCTCAGTGCTAAGAACCATGGCAAAGGTTAAAAGGAGGCAATTCACAATTCACTGAAGAGGAAATAGGAGTAGAATTGTAAAGCAAACAGCCCTACTTATAACAAAATGCAAATGAAAACAAATCCAGGCTCTACCCCACCAATCAATCAGACTGGTGCAAATCCCAAGGGGTGCTGACTAGCTCAGCGTGGGCAAAGCAGGGGAGACACACTAGAATCCATTCCTGCAGAGATAGGTTGTCAGTTTCCTGGGGGAGAGGGGATGCACCGGCCCTTTGACCCACCAAGTACTTTGCACCTAAACTTATTCAGAGAGATGCAGGCTAACAATTACAGCACAGTCCTGGGCAAAAGATCAGACACAATTCATCTGTTTGTCATCTGTGGGGTGACCTTACCTCCCAGGTTACTTGGGATAGCCTGGTTTACCTTTGCCCCAGTATAGTTAGTAGCAGAGCCCTTTGTTGCCTCTGGAAAGTATCCCAAGTGTGGATTACAAAGCACCTCAGCCCATTCTCTATTGCTGTAAAGATATCTGGGACCTGGCAATTTACAAGGAAAAGTCTATTTCTGGCAGTCCCAGAGGCTGGAAAGTTCTGTGCTAAGGTACCTACATCTGCAGCAGGACCTCTGGGCTATGCCATTCCTTGGCAAGGCAGAGGTCAGAAGAGAAGGGGAAACACAGAGAGCATGGGCTTTTATGAAGAATGTATCAAGGCTACTGACCCTTGGCAATAATATTGATCCATTCATGAATCTAAATCACCTCTTAAAGGTTCTATTAATACCATTACGATGGTCTTGGAGGAGACAGCACAGCACAGATTATATAACTACATTAAACCACAGGAAAACAATGAGGAGAGGAGATAGAACCCTGCCAGGCAGTATTGGGACAGGGACTTCTAATTCCTGTCTTTGCTCAGAAGCCAGAAATGTCCTTGGTTCTATCCTGGCCTGCATTTGGGGGCTCTGGTTCCTGGTCTGCTTTCTTCTTATCTTTCTTCTCCTTTTACGCAGCTGCCCAGAAGATGTGACTGAAACTCAGTCCAGACACCTGGGAAGGAAAGGGACATGGACACCTTGGGAGTGGACCAGCTCACCCCCCACCTCAACCCAGAAAAGCCTTGTTACCCCCTAGCCTGTGACCCTCAGTGGCAACCCTTTTCTTGGGACCTGCTCTTGTTACACAGGAGTGCTGCTAAATTCCTTCTCTTAAGCTCTCACCTATGAACCCACAATAAACTTTATAAAAATTCACCCTTCCTATTTTCCATGAAAGGACACAGAAGTCACTGGCCCAGGATGGCTTTGTTGGCCCAGGACTGATTTTCTGGGATCCTGGTTCTCCCCCTCTGAGCAGAAAGCCTCTTTTACTCCAACAGACCCCCAATCCCCACACCTGCCATAGCAATATTTGATTTGCTTATATGCATATATTAAAATTCCATGCAAAAAAAAATGAAAGTACGCTCTCTGACTAATGGAGATCTATCTCTAAGACACAAAGTGAAAAGAAAAAAATCCTAAAACGAAAGCAGAGGGCAAGGTGCAGGACAGTGTGCTACCATCTAGGCTACAGAGGGACAGGATGAAGTAAGCGCCTGTATCCTGCATATGTGTGTGAGGCTCTGCCAGGACCTGTGGAAAGCAGGAGAGCGGATGGGGGACTTCTCACTGTACATTTTCTCAGAGCTTTTAAATTTTTTGAGCTAAGTAAAGACAAAGTTTTGTTTGTTTGGTTTTTGGTTTTTTGAGACAGGGTCTCACTGTGTAGCCCAGGCTGGCCTAGAACTGCCTATGTAGACCATGCTGACCTTGAACTCCAGGAGATCTGCCTGCCTTTTCCTCTGCTGGGATTAAAGGCATGTGTCACCATGCCTGGCCTAAAAATAAAGTTTTGAACCTATTCAAAGAGTTAAACTTTAACATAAAAAAGTATGAAAATTGCCACAGAGTTTGAGATATAAGTGAAAGTGCAGCCCATGTCTTCTAGGAAGAATGAAAAGGCTCAGCGTCCTGGCTCACCCCTCCTTCACCCTGACAACTGCAATATTTTATGGTAACTGCAAGTCTGATAGCCATGCTGAATCCTGGGGACAAATGTAACTCCTCCAGGAATGTCAGTACTAAAATATTCCTGGATCCACAATCACTCTAAAGCCAACCAAACCGTCTTGTGCCAGGATGCAAAAATACAACTCTCATCTCAAAGGAATAAGAGATAGTACATTCTGGAACAAAATCTGAGTGACCATGGTCCAGGAACACAGATTCAGGTTACCCCATATTCCATGTTCCAATGTGGTAACAGTGTCATGAAGTTTTTGTAGTAACAGAACAAAGAAAGCCGTAAGTCAAGACATTTTTCAAATATATTAGTGGAGACACCAGAGAGGCAGGGTATAGCAAAGTGGGGAGGGTTCTGCTATAGGCTTTAGATGCTATTTGATGACATTCAGCCATTTGGTTGGTAGGAGCTAGGGTTTTATTAAGTTAATACATTCCAAAAGATTTTTATCTGTTAGTCACAGAATGTTAAGTCAGAAACAGAGGTGGGCAAGGAATGGCTATTTAGGGGCTAAAGATGGCCCAATATAAATGGTAACTAGGCTCTGGATCTACAACATTTACAAACTTTCTACAGTCACTGATGTTCCAGTCAGCTGACCTGCTTTTACAGAAAGTTCAGTTTGAAGATGCAATTATTTTTTTTTCTGGGAACTTTAATTTACAACCTGAAGGTGTGTAGGGTAAAAGGCCAGAATTAATATAAAAGCTTTTTTAAAATTTTACTTCCATTTTAATATTTTATTATTTTTACTTTATGTGTATGAGTGTATTGCCTGCATGTATGTTAGTTCACCATGTTGTGCAATGCTGTGGAGGTCAGAAGAGGGTTTCAGATTCCCCTGGAACTGGAGTTAAGGAAAGTTTGCAGCCGCCATGTGGGTGCTGAGAATCGAACCTGGGCCCTCTGCAAGGGTAGTCAGTGCTTTTAACCACTGAGCCATCTCTCCAGCCCCTTATTTTTTTTTTTTATTTTATGTGTATGCATGTATTGCCTGTATGTAGGTAAGTGCACCTGTGTCATGCAATGCCAGCGGAGGTCAGAAGATGCTGTCGGATCCCCTGGGACTGGTGTTATAGACAGTTGTTAGCTGCCATGTGGGTTCTGGGATTTGAACCCAGGTCTTCTGCAAGAACAACCAATGTTCTTAACTGCTGAGCCATCTCTCCAGCCCTAATATAAAAGTTTTGTCAGCTAGGGCTACGGGGAGACCCTGTCTCAAAAAGTCAAAAAAAAAAAAGTTTTAATACAGAGTAGGGCTGAGGGGCTGAGGAATGGATAAACTTGCCATGCAGGCATGAGGACCTGAGTTCAAATCCCCAGAACCCATATAAATACCAGACACTGTAGCACAGCATCTGTAAATCCCAGTGGTCTTAAGGTTCTGTGAGACAGACAGCAGAACCCCAGGAGGCTTGCAGGCCAGCTAGCTACATAGGGGCAGAAACAAGAAAGACCCTGCCTCAAAGCAAAGCAGGAGAGATTAGCACTCATGGTAGTCCTCTGGCCTCCACTCATGTGCCATGGCATAATGCATGTTCATGCACATACAAACATTGCATACACACAGACACACAAAGAATAAAAAAAAAAAAAAAAAAGATGCCAAGTGTAGTGGTTCATATCTTTAGTCCTAGCAGAGGCAAAGGCAGGTAGATCTCTGTGAGATCAAGGTCAGCCTGGTCTAAATAGTGAGTTCCAAGCCATCTGAGGCTATAGGGAAACGTTGTCTCAAAAAAAATTAGGGCTGAAAAATAAAAATAATACCCTGGGGAACAGCTCAGAGTGGGATACTTGCCTAACATACAGAGAGCTTTAGGTTTGATCTCCAGTATCTACACATACACACATACACATACACACACCCCACAAATCTTCATTTGGGGGCTTGTGATGCAACTCAGTTGGTGGAGTGCTTGCCTAGTGAGGCCCTAGTTTGATCTGTAGCATGGAATAAACCAAGTGTGCTGGTGTATGCCTACAAGCCCAGCTTCAGAGGTAGAGGCACAGGAGGGTCAGAAATTCAAGGTCATCATCAGTTACATAGAGAATTTGAGGCCAGTCTGGGCTAGATACTCTGTCTAAAAACAAAAACAAAACAAAATGAAAATCCCGTAAACAAGAAGAGACACTGTGGACAGAAACACAGTGGGTGAATTCTCAGAGCAGGAGAAGCTCCCCATTGAGGGGAACGGGCTCTTTATAGCCCTCAGAGGAGTTCCTGGCCTTCTTCCTGGGCCATTCTCACTTCTTACTTGAGCAGAGTTCTAGAGGGCAGAGTTCAGAGTTCTGTCCTGAAGAAGTAAATTTTCCTTTGAAGTGCAATTTTATTTTATTAAAAAATTTTTTTTCATAGGATAAAGCAATTTATAAGGAATAAATTGCTTTGGGAAGACTGAATTTACAAAGTATTTCATACAGAACATCTCAAACAATCTTGGTCATCTTTATACCCCCACCCCCACTGACACCCTTCCTTAGCCTCCCCAACTGAAGCCCATATACTCTGTCACCCCTCTTAAGATCCACTGTGTTGTCAGTGCCCCCAGCCATTCCCCAATGCAAGTCCTGTCCACTGAGACTAGTCAGCCTATCTAGAGTCCCTTGTTTTAGGAAGATCAGCTCTTCTTCATCTAGCATCAATCAGTTGCCAACATTCCTTCAGATAAGATTGGGGTCTGCTGTTCATTTTCCCAGTTCTATGCTGGGTTATTGTCTGCCTGAGTTTGAATGGGACTTGTGTATGCTGACACCATTGCCATAGAATCATATGAGCAGGTTCCCAGGAGCTTGTAGGGCTCTGTTTCCATATGGCCATGCACCTCCTCCCTGGCTCTTACAATCTTTCTGCCTCCTCTTCCTTGATGGTCCCTGAGCCCTGGGTGGGTAAAGTTTAATAAAGGGGTCCTGTCCAAGGACCATTATTTAGCAGACTCTTGATCCCTACACTGTGGCCATTTGTGACCTTTTGTGTTCCTGGCCCTCCGCTGCATGAGGAGCTTCATTATTGAGAGCTGATTCCTTAGTGTCCTCTTCTGTATCCCTGTTCTATGTTCCATGAGCCTTAGGTGTAGAGGTTGCATCACAGATGTGTCACTTCAGCCTGAGAATTCATAGACAATGTCCGTGTGTGACCAGCTACTTGGTAATAGTTTCTGACTGATGCAAAATGAGCTTCTTTGATGAGTGTCAGCTGGGATATTTGTGTGTAAATATAAGGATACATATTTTACACATAGTAAGAAATCACATTAGTCTAGCAATGTGACAGTCTTGGAGTTTTCTCTAAGATCTATCTAGGCATTATCTCTCCTCTCTCTCACTGTCTAACCCTTCTGCCATGGTTTCATTGAAATTGTCCCAATTTTCCCCATTTCTCCCTTGATAATACCCTTCTCCTATGGTCCCACCTCTCTTGAGCTCCTTCTTTCCCTTTATCCCCGTTTCCTTTAATAACTCTTCTTCCCCCCTCCCATTCAAATAGCCCCATTTTTATCCATATCTCCCTTACTAACACCTGTTTCCTACTGTTCTCTCTCAGGTTTTTCTTTTCCCTTTACCTCCCTGGTTCCTTTTCATTATCCTGGTTCCTGTAGTTATGTCTGGATTCATACTCATAAGGATTTTGTGCTAGGATCCACATATGAGGGAGAACATATTGTTAGGGTCCGTGACTCGATGGGTCCCCTCCAGATAACAAATACACGGGATTGGAGATGTAAAAATCAAGCAGAGTCTTTACTTTCCAGCCGGCTGGGGTCGACCGGTTTCCC
>NW_008328331.1:408203-420852 GCF_000622305.1 Nannospalax galili
CTGCAATAGGATGAGTCCTTTGGGTATATGCCAAGGAGTGGTGTAACTGGGTCAAATAGTATTCAGTTTTAGTTTCTTTTTTCTAAAACTTTTTAATTTAAAAAAAAAAATTTATTTTATGTGTATGCATGTATTGCCTGCATGTAGGTAAGTGCACCCATGTTGTGCAATGCCCGTGGAGGTCAGAAGAGGCTGTTGGATCCCCTGGGACGGGAGTTACAGACAGTTGTTAGCTGCCATGTGGGTGCTGGGATTTGAACCCAGATCTTCTGCAAGAACACGAAATGTTCTTAACCACCCACTGAGCCATCTCTCCAGCCCCCATTTTTAGTTTTTTTTGGTCTTTTTGAGACAGGGTCTCCTTGTAGCCCCAGCTGTCCTGGAACTCACTATGTAGACCAGGCTGGCCTTGAACTCACAGACACCTGCCTGTCTCTACCTCCCCATCTCCCATGGCATTTTGGGGGAAGGCATCTAAGGTCCTTACATTGTATATCGAAATGTTCTTAACCACCCACTGAGCCATCTCTCCAGCCCCCATTTTTAGTTTTTTTTGGTCTTTTTGAGACAGGGTCTCCTTGTAGCCCCAGCTGTCCTGGAACTCACTATGTAGACCAGGCTGGCCTTGAACTCACAGACACCTGCCTGTCTCTACCTCCCCATCTCCCATGGCATTTTGGGGGAAGGCATCTAAGGTCCTTACATTGTATATGAAGAGAGGTTTTTATGAAAGGAGGCTAGAAAAAGTAACTCTTCCCATGCTGTCCATCTAGTGTCAGAGCCCATCCTAGGGGCCCTCCCTTTCCTGGTCACTCTCGTGACATTTCCATGGGGCCAGACCACTTCTACTGACCTCTAGAGGCCCAGCCCCTCCAGTATACCTGCCCTCAGATTCCCAGATACCATGCTTACCATGAACAGGGGTTAACAGAGGAAGTCTCTGAGCTGGCACTGTGTGGCCACTCAGTTGTGTGAGACGGCAGGCATCTACCCACAGTGATACCCCTAACTGGATAGCTGTATGTTAACAATGGTCAGTGATCCTGAAGCAAGGATGCATGGAGAGCCCCTCTGGGGACACAGGTGGAGTAGGGGATGGTGGGGTTACTTTCCAAGGAAGTCTTAGGGCATCCTAAGGGTGAGCAGTTACAGGCCAAGGGCCAGGCAGAGAGAACCACCTCCTGTAGTGGGACTCGGAAGGGCATTTCTTGGTGAGGGCCTGATTTTGTGTGTGTGTGGTGGTGGGGGGGGGCACACCAAAGTCTCCAAAGTGTTCCTAACATGGTCTGAAACAGAACAAGGTGCCTCTAGTGACACACTGCTGTTTGACAGCAGGGAACTATTTTCCATTATTCTAGTGAAATGCCTGAGGCTGGGTTCTTTATAAGAAAGGTTTGTTAGGTTCTGGAGATTCAAAGTACAAACAGCTTGGCACTGGTTCTGGAGAGGGCCATTGTGTCTGTGTGACATCTCAGTGGGTGGCCTCATGGCAGGAGTGTGTGTAAGAGGGACAGATTGAAGGCAAGCAGGAGCTTGCATGAGGGGAGGGTCCAAGGGCACTCAGTTCATAAGTCTCTCAAGAGAGAGAACTGTTAACCCTTTCAGGACAAAGCCCCAGTTAACTGATCACCTCCCACTAAGCTACCCCTTAAAGCTCCCACTAAGGTACTGAGTAAAGCTCCCATTATTTCTTAATCTTGCCACACAAAGTTCCCAGCTTCCAATACATGCTGCCCTGGGAGACAAATGCAAAGGGGCTTTCCAGAATAAATTCTCTCTTATCCTCTTTAAAGTGAGAGCTGTGTTTTTGTGTCCATAGTTAGATAGTTAAGGTGCCACAGTGTGGAGGCTCTGAGATCC
This sequence comes from Nannospalax galili, assembly GCF_000622305.1. Lineage (NCBI taxonomy): Eukaryota > Metazoa > Chordata > Mammalia > Rodentia > Spalacidae > Nannospalax > Nannospalax galili. Next base: position 410,064 of record NW_008328331.1, read on the forward strand.
ACTTTTCCAGGAGTGAATGGAAGTGAAGTATAGACATGGGCCTATTGGGTCCAAGCTATCTGATTTTATCTAGTTGCCTAGACTGTGGTGCATTCTTTTGGGGGCTGTCTTAGCCCTCCCTTGGTTTGGTCCATGATCTATAGTCCATTTGTTTATTCTGAGCTGGTTGTTTATAAGGATCCTATTTGGTAGATACCTTTTTGGTTTTGGTTTGATTTTAATGAGTTTCATTTAAGGTATCTGTTTTGTTTGCTTTGAAAGTATTGTGGGGTTCCTTTTGTTTTTGGTCTTTTTGAGTCTGGGTCTCCCTGTAGCCCTAGCTGGCCTGGAACTCCCTATGGAGACCAGGCTAGCCTCAATCTCACTAGGGTTCTACCTCCCAAGTGCTCTGATTAAAGGTGTGCACCACCACACCTGGCTATTTTGGATTTCTTAAAAATTTTTTTTTAAAAAATTTTATGTGTATGAGTGTATTACCTGCATGTATGTAAGTGCACCCATATCATTCAATGCCTGTGGAAGCCCAAAGAGGGTGTCAGATCCCTTGTAACTAGAGTTAAGGATGGTTGTTAGACAACCTCCTCCCTATAGCCCTAGCTGACCTGGGACTCACTGTGTAGACCAGGCTGGCCTCAATCTCAAAGATCCACCACACCTGGTTCTAGTGTAAAGTTTAAACACATGGATACATACAATAGCTGTTTCTTTGTTTTTTGTTTTGTTTTTTAACTCCCCATAAAGTGAGAGCATAAGGAGCTTAATCTATTTTGACCTTAAAAGTTACAGAAGTCACTGGGCGTAGTGACGCATGCTTTTAGTCCCAGCACTTGGGAGGTAGAGGCTGGCAAATCTCTGAGATAGAGGGAAGTCTGGTCTACACAGAGAGTTCCAGGGCACCTGGGGCTACAGAGACACTGTCTCCAAAAACTCTCCAAAAACAAAAACACTTTACACTGAACAAAAGCTCATCTGATCCTAGAGCCTCTAAGGATGCCTAGAAGGAAAAACTAGTCACCTGAGCACCAGTGATGACCAAATGCTGGGTAAATGGCTAGATGAGAGAGGCCTGTATTGCCTAATCTGAGGTAAGAGGCTGAGGTTGCTAGATCTAGGAAGGGAACTCTATCCCAGATTCACACTGGGCCAGAAGATGATGCCTGATCCAAGAATCTGTACTTTTATGCCTTTCCTTCTCTTTTTCTTTGGATAGACAAGCAAGCATAGGAAATTTAATTTAGCCTCACTATAAATTTGAAGAGTAAAAAAAAAAATTGTGTGGCCTAAAGTAACATTGAAAAACTTCAAAGGTAAAGGCGCCTTCTGCTACTTGTCTCTTAAACAGTAGGAAAAGCTACTCGTTTCCTCGAGTCTATATGCCAGACTCCACCTTAGATCTTTTATGCTACTAAGCCTATCCTACATCTTCAAAGAGAGAGAGAGATGGGGGCTGGAGAGATGGCTCAGCGGTTAAGTACACTGGCTGTTCTTGCAGAAGACCCGGATTTGAATCCCAGCACCCACATGGCAGCTAACAACTGTTTGTAACTCCAGTTTCAGGGGATCCAACAGCCTCTTCTGTCCTCCATGGGCATTGCATGACACGGGTGCACTTACCTACATTCAGGTTTAAAAAAGAGAAAGGGATGGATATAGGTTGGGCATGGTGGCACAAGCCTCTATTTCCAGCATTGGGGAGACAGAGGCAGGAAGATCTCTGTGAGATCAAGGCCAGTCTGGTCTACATAGTGAGTTCCAGGCCAGCTGGGGCTACAGGGAGACCCTGTCTCAAAAAGACCAAAAGACCAAAAAAAACCTTAAATGTAAGGTTTTTATTAAGTCTGGACTACCTGTAAAATAAAGATTTTGCTAAAAATCTGTTTGCTAAAATAAAGATCTTTGTGGTAAGCTTCCTTCTCACAGTGAGGATTACATGAAATATAATCCCAACAAAACAGTAACATACAAAACCTTGGTTGTTAAAAACCTATCTTGTGTATGATTTATGTATGTATTCACTGTCTACATGTGCTTATATTTTTTATTTTATGTGTGAATATATTGCCTGCATGTATGTAAGTGTACCCATGTCATACAGTGCCTGCAATAGTCAGAAAAGGACATCAGATTCCCTGGAACTGGAGTTATGGAAGGTTGTTAGCCACCATTTGGGTACTGGGAATTGAACTCAGGTCCTCTGCAAGAGCAGCCAGTGTTGTTAACTGCTGAGCCTTCTCTCCAGCCTAGGCTTATGTTTTTATATAACTACTCAGTAATAAATTGGCTTGTAAGTGCTTCTATTACTAATACAGTTGCTAAAGTGGCCCAGCTTCCTTTTGGCTTGTTGTAGTAAAACTAAAATTTTAAGGGAAAAAGTCTCAACTTAAGTGCCCCAACAGACTAAATAGGCTTGGCCACATGTTCAGCATGCCCATTAAAGAGACAGAATAATGGCAAACAGTGAAACAAGTAGAGGTGACTAGTGGTCCCGGATCTTTCTGTTGATAGAATTACAATGAGTTTTAAGTTTAAATTAAGAAAAAAGACAAGATACTCATAATTATACTGTTCTGGTCAAGATGCTCTCTCTTTGATCCTTGTCTCAATTCTGGTTTTACAATGTTGCCCTTATTGCTTGAGGGTATAAATTAATTTTAAGAGATAATTACTCCTGCTCCAGGGTACAATTTTTCCTATTGGATAATTGCCCTCCTGAGGTGCTAAACTCTTTATTCCAAAGTTTAAAAGATAATTTATCTCTGTGCTTTTAGATATGTTTTATATGTAGATGTGTGTATAAACAGAAGAATTTAAAGAATTGAAGGACTTTTTTGGGGGGGTCTTTTTGAGACAGGGTCCCCCTGTAGCTCCAGCTGGCCTGGAACTCACTATGTAGACCAGACTGGCCTTGAACTCACAGAGATCTGCCTGCCTCTGCCTCCAGAGTGCTGGGACTACAGGCATGGACCACCACACCCAGCTAAAAACATAGTCATTTTAAAAACCTGCTTCAGGGCTTACAAAGACATCTTAAAGTTTAAAGATAATGTGTTATATCATCATATTATATTTGGGACAATTACTCATGTCTGTACTTTTAGTTTTAAAGAAAAATATAATTTAGAGAAGATATTTGTTAAAGTAAAAAGTACCAAGACTAGAGCTGGAGAGATGGCTCAGTGGTTAAGAACACTGGCTGCTTTTCCAGGGAACCCAGGTTTGGTTCCTAGCACCCACATGGCAGCTAACTCCAGTTACAGGTGATCTGATGCCCTATTCTGGCTCCCACAGGCATTGCGTGCATATGGTGAATTTATATGCAGGCAAAACCACTCCTACACATAAAATAAATAGAAATAAAATTTAAAAAATCAAGTTGCCGGACGTGGTGGCACACACCTTTAATCCCAGCACTAGGGAGGCAGAGGCAGGCGGATCTCTGTGAGTTCGAGGCCAGCCTGGTCTACATAGTGAGTTCCAGGACAGCTGGGGCTACAGGGAGACCCTGTCTCAAAAAGACAAAAACTATCAAGTTATAAAACTGGAGATAAGGGTCAGGAATAATGGTGCCCACCTTTAATCCCAGCACTAAGGAAACAGGCAGGTGGATCAACTTGAGATCAAGGGCCAGCCTGGCATAGTCTACAAAGTGAGTTCCAAGTAGGGCTACATAGTGAGACCCAGTCTCAAAAAACAAACCAAAAAAGAAAAAAAAAAGGGGGGGGCGGCGAATAAAAGGTTATAAGGGTGTGAGATATATTTTTTGGTAAAAGAAGGTTAAAGAAAAGGACAATGCTTTTGGATGAAAAAGATAAAGATTACTCCAAAATGGAAATGGATGAGAATAATATTAGATGATTAAAGTATGTTATGAAAGATTGAGAAAATTAAACATAAATAAATTAGATATGATTGTAACTAAGTTGATTGTAATATATATAAAGGTTACTCAATTTTTTAAGGTCAACATTCAATACTCTGAGATAAAATTAACACTTAATTCTCTGTTTACAACAATGTTTTCTTAAGTAGTGGTATATTTTTAGTAATGTTTACAAAAAATGGCTTAAATAGCTGGGCATTGTGGCACACACCTTTAATCCCAGCACTTGGGAGGCAGAGGCTGGTAGATGTCTGAGTTCAAGGCCAGGTTGGTCTACAAAGGGAGTTGGGGCTACAGGGAGGCCCTGTCTCAAAAGAAAAAAAAAAGAGGCTTAAAATGACTTTTAAATACGATTACTACAAATTCAGAATTAAAGAGTATCCTTGAATGATAAAGAAATTCAGTTGATTTCATCAACTCAAAGAGAAAAAAAAGGACATCACTTCAAAGACTTCATTCTGACTAAAGGAAAAATACTGTATTCAGGTCTCTTTTTTTTGGTTCTTTTTTAAAAAATCTTTTTGAGTCAGGGTCTCTGAATTGAGCTTTCTAACTTACTCCTGTTCTACAAAACTCAAGGAAATGAACTTATAGATTCACATGTGCCCACTTCATCTGAGAACTCATCCATGTGGACTTCAAAAACACTGGATGTACTCATCTTCAACGATACTGACCACCAGCTACCCCATGTAAATGAACATTTTTCACTTTTCATGTTTCTTTTTTTTAAACTTAAAAAAATTTTATTTTTATTTTATGTATGTGCGTGTATTGCCTGCATGTAGGTAAGTGCACCCGTGTCTTGCAATGCCTGCAGAAGTCAGAAGAGGCTTACAGACAATGTTAGCTGCTATGTGGGTGCTGGGATTCGAACCTGGATCTTCTACAAGAACAACTAGTGTTCTTAACCATTGAGCCATCTCTCCAGCCCCATTTTTCATATTTCTTAAACCCTTATATAAGTAGTTTTTTAAGGCCTGGTTGTCCTGGAACTTACTTGCTATGTAGACCAGGCTGGTCTTGAACTCAGCTTCACCTGCCTCTGCCTCCTGAGTGCTGGTATTGAAGGCATTTGTCATGATATGTGGCCCATAACTATTTTTTAACTATGGTATTTAGTATTTTACTTGGTATATTCCTAAGTGATAAACTAATACTAATCTTAGCTCTAATGAAGTTATAAATGATATTTCCTTTCATTAATCATGTTGTTATTGAGTGCTTACTTACACCAAACTTAAACTTACTTACCTACCTTACTTAAATCTAATTTTCATGTTTAGAAGACTCAAGTGTTTTCACAATTTTTTTTTCTCATTATCCAGTATAGTTTGCATTAAAAAAATATGCTTTTTAAATTGGCAAACACTTCTTCGGGGGGTCTTTTTGAGATGAGGTCTGCTTTAGCCCCAGTTGGCCTGGTATTTGCTATGTAGACCAGCCCAGCCTCAATCTCACAGAGATTTGCCTGCCTTTGCTGGGAGGTAAGGTATGCACTATCATACCCAGTTGAGGGTACCCATGTTTTAAGTTCAGATCATTACAGCCAAAACAAACTTTTTCCTATTGAGAAAACACACACACACACTAACCGAGTTCAATAAATTACATTATTATGTTTAAACAAATTTAAACACTATAAAAGGCCCTATAACTTGCTTAGATGTTTAACAAAGTAACTTTAACCATATTTACTTTAGTAAGAAGTAATCAAAGATTTCGCTTAACTCATCAAAATTACACAAAAGACATCAATCTCTAATAACAATACTATTCATGTTTTATACCATAAGTTCTGATGTTTCTTGGTTAAATGAATATTTAAGGTGTTCTATATAGTACCATTAGCTGGGATCTTAAAAATTAAACAATATTTACATTTTGCTAGTAAAAAGGAAATGGACAATAGCACAGTGACTCCTTCTAGAGTCCCATTTCCCTTTCAAATAAAAAATAACTTTGAGCCGGGCATGGTGGAGCACGCCTTTAGTCCCAGCACTCGGGAGGCAGAGGCAGGTGGATCTCTGTGAGTTCAAGGCCAGCCTGGTCTACATAGTGAGTTCCAGGACAGCTGGGGCTACAGGGAGACCCTGTCTCAAAAAGACCGAAAAAAAAAAAAAAAAAAAAAAAAGCTTTGGTTATGCCCATAAGTACTATAAAATCCTAACTTCTAACAGGTCTTATTTTCTTATTTCTATGACTGCTACTCATATTTGGTATATGAAAGAAGACAATCTTGTTAAAGGACAGTTTAAAGAAATACTATATTGTTTTCTAATTTCTTCTATGTTCCATTTACTTTCCCCAACTAAATCTGGAACAATATCAATATAATAAAACAGGTCAAGTCAATGCCCACAGATTAGAGCTATGATACTTTAAATATTGAAGATAAATCATTCCTTGAGTTAGAGTTTGGTTTACAAAGTACAAATAACTGGGGAAACATGTAGTCAATGCAGTTTGTTTTAAATATGCAAATTTTGAGCTGGAGGTTGGGTGGGGTAAAGGTGGGGGTGGCACATGCCTTTAGTCCCAGCACTCAGGAGGTAAAGGCAGATAGAGCTCTGTGAGTTTAAGGCCAGCCTCGTCTACATAGCAAGTTCCAGGCTAGCTGGGTCTACAGGGAGACTCTGACTCAAAAAAGACCAAAATAAAAAAAAAAAAATAAAACAAATAAATAAAAAAGAAAATTCTGGTTGTTTAAAATGCACATTTCTTTCATCTCTTACCTTCATTCTATCAGGCCAAACAGTATTCTTGATTATTTTTTGTATGGTAATATTATATGTTACATGTAAATGTTATGACAGATACAAAGGATTAAAAAGAAAGTCAGATCCAGATCTTGATGTCTAGATTTGATGAGATCCAGGAGTTTCTTCTTCCTCACTGGCTTCATCAGCTATTCCTTAGCAACATGGGACAGTAATAATATTTAATCTAGACTGGGTGTGGTGGCGCACGCCTTTAGTCCCAGCACTTGGGGGATTTCTGTGAGTTTAAGGCCAGCCTGGTCTACATAGTGAGTTTCAAGCCAGCTGGGGCCGCAGGGAGACTCTGTCTCAAAAAGACAAGGAAAAAAATAATATTTAATCTATAATATACAGCCCCAAATGCACAAACTGTGATGCTTGGCCACCAGGGAGAACTGTAAATGGAAGTTCCCAGAAAGAAGCTACACCTTTAAATGGAAACTTGGGCAAGGCTGATGAACTGATTCAAACCTCAAAGATTGTGGGGAGTTTAGAATGTTGCAAGTCCAGAGCCAAATTATCCTGGGCCATCTTTAACACCCTAAAGAGCCATTTATTGCCCTCCTCTGTATAGGATCTAATGACTTCGTGACCATTAAGTAAATCATTTGGAATGTACTAGTGGAGCCCTAGTTTTCCTTTGGAATGTATAAATTAGCACGCTACCAGCTTCCACCAACCCCAAAGCCAAGAGTGTCCTTGGATAGCATCCAAGGCCTATCACACAGGCTTCTCTGCTCTGCTATAACCCATCTCTCTAATGTCTCTGCCATATATCTGAGAAGTGTCTTGATTTATGACTTTTTTTTGTTCTGTTACTATAAAAACTTCATGAAACTTATGTTGGAACATGGGATTTGGAGTGACCCAAATCTGTCCTCCTGAGCCATGGTCACTCATATTTGGCTCCAGAATAAATCCTCTTACTTCCTTTGAGATGAGAGTTGTTTTGGCATTAGCACCTTTGTATGCCTCATTTTGCTCATCTATAAAATGGGCATTAAATCTTGCTCACTGTTGTCCAAAATCCTTCAGTCTGTGATTTGCTCATTCCCAAAGTGTTGGATTTGCATCTCCAATTCCCTTCAGGTTGGCTGCTTAGGAGGCTGATTCCCACTCCAGGAAACACATCTAAATGCAGCAATAGCTTTGGAGGGAGACAGTTCTAGTATGTATGAGGCATGGCTTCTCCTTGACCAAGGAGGCCACATTTACTACCTCAGCTGCTTGGTCGAAGATCTGGCTCAGGGAAAATGGCAACCATGACTGGTTACTGATCTGTGAAAAGCTCTCCTAGGGCAAACAGTGCTCACAAAGACAGAATGGGGAGGCCTAATGGTGAATCAACCTGAGTCTTCTGCTTGTATAATGGTTAATTTTATGTATCAACTTGACTGGGACAATGATGGTAAAGCATTACTTCTGAGTGAGCCTGGAAGGACATTTCTGGAAGGAAGCAGCATTTGAATTGGTAGACTGAGCAAAGCAGATGCCTGCCCAGAGTGGATGGCACCATCCAATCTGTAATGGCACGAATGGAGCCAAGAGGCACAGGAAGACTGGATTCTCTTTGTGCTGACTGCCTGAGCTGGGACATTCATGTCCTGCCCCTGGTGCTACTGGGTCTTGGATCTGCAGACTTGGACTGGAGTCTGCATCATTCTCTTAATTTGGTTAATAGACCTGCCTGGATCTCTAGCTTGCTGGTAGCAGATCCTGGACTTTGATCTCCATCGTGACATGGGCTAGGTCCTTATATTAATCTCATTCTGTATCTACTTTCCCCTAGTCCTGAAATAAATGGAGATTCTACTGTTAGTGAGAGGAGAAAGACGGAAAAGATAACTGTTATAGGTGAACAGCTTCCACAGGTGTCCACACTGAGGTCCTTCTCACAGGGCAAGAGACTCTGCAAATGTGGTTAGAGTTAGGGCTTGTGAGATGGAAGAATTGCTTGGAGTATCTAGATAGATCCAATCTACCCACATGACTCCCTAAAATCTGAGTGCTTTCCCTAGCTGCAGAGAGCCAGAGATATAGCTATGAAAAAATGGTGAGGTTCTCCAGGTTTTTTAAATAAATATTTTATTTATTTTTATGTGTATGAGTGTTTTGCCTACATGTATGTAAGTGCACCACATGCATGTAATGCCCATGGAGGTCAGAAGAGCGCACTGGATCCCCTGCTGCTTTGGGTCTGTGGTGGCTCAGCACTTCATGGCAAGAGTGTGTGGTGCAGGAGGCTTGTTCACCTCACAGTGTCTGGAAAACACAAAGCCGCCCTCCCCCCCCACCCCCTCCCCACTTAACTTCCTCCTACTAGGCCTCAGCTCCTGAAATTTCTACCAGTTCCAAAAAGCACCAAGTCTAATACAGGAAACTTTGAGATACATTCATATCTAAAGTATAGCACCCAGTGAGGCTGGTTGGATGCCTGATCAAACAGAACGGTAAGATAACAAACGTGCTGTCTGCATTAATTCATTACAGCCACAACAGAAAACAAATGCAAAGACCAGCCGTGCAATACCATCATGTTAGAAGCGTGATTCCTGGACTCCAGCCTATGGGGAAAGCAGAAAATAAAGTGTTTCTTTGGATTCCAAAGGCCTGAACTTGAGAGCTGCCTCTAAGAAGGTGGCCTGAAGCCAGGGAAGAGGCTGGGCTCCCTCCCTTGCTGAAGCACCAGGACAAGCACGTTCCTTTGTGAACATCTACGAATTCTGCTGGTGGGCCCAGCACAGCCAGGTTGTCGATGAAGCTGGTTTGTAGTTCCAGCCATTTTATCCTGAACAAAGCTCTAAACACTGAAATCACAGTGCTGAGTGACCCACACACTCAGCCACCCACAGGAACACAAACTGCTGAGCACGCTGAGCAGCTTGCAAAGGCAGGTGGCCCTTTTTCTCTCCCCTAGACAAAAGCAGCTGAACTTTTGGGCGGTCCTGTCTGAAAGGCTACTCCAAGATGAGTAGGCTCAGCTTGCTGATGCTGTGGTTTCCTGGTCGCCTGGTTCTATGTCTGGCCCTGAGATGTCCTCCTCCAATGGGTGGTCCTGCCCTCAGACTCTGCCTTTCTCAGGACAAGTTCCTTCTACAGCCAGATGTTTTCTAAGGTCAGACTTTTCAAATGGTGGCCAAGTCTTCCAAGGTCTCACATAGCAGGAAAAGAAAACTGTAGCTAACCTTTCCCATGTCCCACTTTCTGTTTTGTTTCATTTTTCGGATACAAGGGGAAAGCCATACTAAGGAGGTGTATAAATAGCAGCCCAGATGGACAAGTAGGAGCTTGACAGGCCCTCTGGCCAACCTTACAAAATGTCCTGGCCAAATCTTTTCATGGAATGTTTTTTTTGTTTTGTTTTGTTTTTTCGTAATCTGGAAAAATCTCACTGAAGCAGATGAATTAAGTTAAAATGAATTCATTTGGAGAGCCTGATGACTCAGTCTCTGCCGGGACTGTATGGTGTCACTTCATTCATGATACCAGAAGGAACACCCATAAAGAAAAAAGGAAAGATGGTAGGGCCTGAGGGAGGTCAGGTTTCAGGTTTCTCTCCAGGGCCTTTCCCACTTACCATCTGGAAAATGTGGACAAAGATTGTTCACAAGATGGACTGCAGCCCTGAACCCAGGTTGGATGCTGCAAGTATTCATCCCCCAGAGAGCAGTGATGAACTTCTAAGTCTGAGGGCAAGCAGTCCACAGCTAGACCAATTCATCAAGTTATTTGCACAGCACCACTACTCATTAGGTTTAGGTATTATGAGCAAAGAAACATGAGCTCCACCCTCTATGAGCTCAGACTGATGTTTACACAGTCTAAGATTGCAGCTCTTCCCACTTAGTACAGGAAGGGTGGCCGTGGGCTGTGCACCAGGGCCCCACTGGGAGTCTCTCACTTGACACTACTTTTCTTGTTTGTTTGTCTTTTTGAGACAGGGTCTCCCTGTAGCCCCAGCTGTCCTAGAACTCACTATGTAGACCAGGCTGGCCTTCAACTCACAGAGATCCTCCTGCCTCTGCCTCCTGGGTGCTGGGATTAAAGCTATGTGCCACTACTCCTGGCTTGACACCACTTTTCATTCATTCAGCCAGCTCCTGAGCTGTTTCCTCCCTCTTAGCCTCTATGGCTAGATGTAGCCCCCCCC
>NW_008328331.1:420878-468264 GCF_000622305.1 Nannospalax galili
CCCCCCGTTTAGAAATTTAATCTTTAGATGCTGGAGAGGCAGCTTACTGGCTCAGAGTACTGACTGCTCTTGCAGAGGACCAGAGTTCCATTTCCAGCACCCACCTGGTTAACAATCATCTGTAACTCCAGTTCCAGGGAATCAAACGCCCTCTTCTGGCCTCTGTGGTACTGCATGACACAGGTGCACCTATACATATGCAGGCACTACACTCATACACATTTTAAAAAAAAGAAATTTAATCTTTAAAGTTATGTATTAGTGGGGCTGGAGAGATGGCTCAATGGTTAAGCACACTGGCTGCTCTTGCAGAAGACCTAGGTTTGAATCCCAACCAGCATCCACATGGTGGCTAACAACCATCTGTAAATCATTCCAGGGGACCCAATGCCCTCTTCTGTCCTCTGTGGGCACCGTACAACATCTATGCACTTACATACATGCAGGCCTCACATTCATATACAGAAAAAATAAATTAAAGTCATGTATTGGCTGTTTCTGGGGGTGGGGCCTTTGAAGGCAACTAGGATGATATGAAGTCATGAGGGTCAGGCCCCAGACTTGCTTCAGCAACTTTATAAGAGGAAGAAACCAGAGCATGCTTACTGCCAACTTAGGCTGTTGCAAGAAGACTACTAGATGTTGGTGCTGGGTTCTTGCTAGTCCCCAACTCCAGAACTGAGTGCTAAATAAACCTCTATTGTTTATAAAGTACCCAGACTGTGGTATTGTATAGTAGCAACAAAAATTGCCTAAGATAACTGTATGAAGAATCTGGGTTCAGAGAGGTTAAAGAAGATTCCCTGGGCTCAGTTTACCAGGTGGCCATTTCAAACCCAGGTTATCCACCTGTTATCCAGGTTATCCACCATGTATGCAAAGATGGCCCCATCATGGAATGTCTATGAATGCAGCAGCATTCATGATACAGGTCTATAGGATAGAATGCACCTGATGAGCCCCTAACACCAGCAAATATGGAGCTCATTCACAAGTGTGGAGACACTGGCCTTTTGTGAAAGGCCCACTGTACTTGCACACAAGCCAGTGAGTAGCTGTGTGCACGTGTGCAGCCCAAGTAGCTGAAGATGGTACAGGCAATCAGATGTTGAGCACACAACACCTGGTATCTCCTGGGCACAGCTCTTCCTGTTACCTCTAGACTGAGATGAAAGTGGCCAGTGCTCAGTGATGAGCCTAAGCAGCTGCAGAGGCCCCCGGAGAAAAAGGCCAGGCAGTGGGACTCACCTGGGAGGGAGAAGTGAAGATTCCAGGGGGGCCTTCTTCTCTTTTCCTGTGACATGATACTAGCCTGTGCATGCTGGCTCCCAGGTGATGCTCAGAGCCATTCATCACCCACTGAGCCAATATGCACAGCTATTTTGTGTCAGAAACACTGGCATTCTGTATTAACGAAAAATTTCATTACTGGCCTCCTCAATCTCAGCCCAGCTCTCCTGCTTAACATCCCTGTGTGCAGTTTCCAGAGTCCCTTTTCCATGTTAGATGCACATCAGTACTGCTTGGCAGTAATCAGGGACATTCTGTAGAGCAGCTGCAGTGGAGTGTGTGTGGGGTGCTGGTTTAAACAGACTTCAAGGAAGTTTGATGCTTTGAAAAAATACTGATGTCACTGGGGAAAAAAAAACAAACTGAGGCAGAAACAAAATATATTTATTAGAAATATTACACAGTGGCACACCTTACACTTCTATGTTAGGAGTTACACACATGTCAGCATGTCATGTCCTGATAGTGCTTGGTGCCAACCCTGTGCTCTTGATAGACACAAAGCCACAGATGTATCAAGTGCATTCAACTAATGTAGTTAAAATCAGTGCGCTACTCAAGATGGTCTAGATTCTGCAAAATTCCAACCATAGTCAGAGAACATAAACATCCAGGGAACTGTGGCAGACACAGATATTAAAAATACTTCTCTTAAAAAGGCTGCAAGTTTATTTTACTCATGTTAGTGGTAGGGCATCTCAAAATGGTACTCAAACTGAAATAGTTAAGAATTGTTAGGTTTGGCAGGTGGGTTTGTCCCTAAGGGCCTGTGTTTTCCATCTCCATAGGTTGTGACATGCTGCGAGGAAGAGGGAAGTCAGAGACTGCAATGCGGCTGGTGCTTGTGGATGGCAGGAAGAGAACATGGAAGATATTATTGTTAGATGGCTAATTGCTTTGGGATCTCTCTATCTCTGTCTCTGGGGGAGAGGGGCGTTCTCATCTGCTGCCCAGACTGGTCCCAAATTCCCAGGTTCAAGTGACCATCCTGCTGCAGCCTCCAGAATACTGGGATCACAGGTGGTGGCAACTGTGCTTGTCAGTTCACGTGTTTCTGTGTTCTGGCCATGGCTTGTGTTTTGGATGGTCTAAAAAAGCTGCAAAGCAACTGAATAGTGAAAACACAGGATCAGAATGGGTTTTGAAGGGGGAAGGGCTAGGGAGAGGTTGTTCCTCAGAACACCATCGTCTTCTATGCTCCTGACAAAAAGAACTTTGGCAAAATCTAAAGGAGGATACCCACAAGAACAATCGTGTTTGGTCAGTCTTTAGCCACATGGGTTCCCACAAGAGCAAGGCTGGGCCCCAAAGTGGAGGAGAGGAACTGCAGGGCCTCTGGAGGCTCACATGGGGACTGCTTTCAGAGCCACAGCAGATCCTTACACAGCACCACTGAAAATGGCATTAGGCTAAACTGCCTGGAATCCCAAGGCCTTAACTGAGGTCTGTTCACAGGAGGCCCTGATAAGCCCTGAAGAAACAGTAGCCCTGTAGCTCCATCCAGCTGTGTGGGACTTTTTCCTGCTGTGCTAGCTGGACAAAGCAGCAACTTGGAGACAGTGAGGACACACCAGCAGGTATGTCAACAAACGACAGGTGCAGGAAGCAACACAAGACCAGCCTGTGTTCCAAATGAGCTTCAAACTTCCATTTGGAAATGAAGGGGCTAGTTAGTTCTACAGCTGGTCTCCAAACGGCTGCTCAGGATGCACTGGGTGGGGTTCTTGCCCCTCTGCATGGCTGTCCATCAGTCTCAGAAACTGGAAATACATACAGACTCCATTTTTGTTCCCATTCCAGCTATTCTGAACTCACCTGATCCACACAGGTCAGGTGCAGTTTCTAGAGGATCCCTAGGGGACCTGCATGGAGCCACAGCCAAGAATTACAGATGGAGCTGGGAGGTAGAGACTGTGGCTCTACAAGGTTATGCTAGCTTGAGAACAGGGCTGCTGTACCCGATGTCACCAATGCACAGGGATCACCCAGAGGGAGAGACAGAGCCCAGGCTTCTCCTAGGGCAGGGACTGGACCTGCAGAGTGCTCCAATAAGCAGTCAGAGATTTATGTTCAACAACTATGGCAGTTACCACTTTCAGGACTTACAATGAGGATGGTCTTTCTGTCAGAGGACCAGCACAGGACAATTTGGCACTTAAAACAGCAAGTGATGGAATGTTGACGTATACCCCACTGCCTAGGTGAAGAACACCCTCATTTGCTATGAGGTACACGTTTATTTGTTCAAGAAAAATAACCAGAGCCAGTGGAGCCACCTAGACTGAGCACTTAGGGAGGAGCAGTGCCACTCCTCTACAGAACCAGTGGGATATCAGGGAAAGTGCATTTCTCTGCTCTACTGCAAACGGAGCCAGCAGCAGCAGCTTCTCACAGCTTCTTATTGATAGGCAAATGAAAAAGTCCTAATCAGTACCAAGATCAAGTCTGTTTGGAGCTGAAATGCAGTTTATATCTCTGTCTGTCCGAAATTCCAAGGGACACCCCCCCCAGCCTATGGAACTGTGTAAATGTACAAGGAGTAGACACAGGTCACTTTATATATGTGACTTCTGTTAAGTGTTGGGAGTGTGTGTGTGTGTGTGTGAGTGCACACGTGTGCACCACGTGCATGGGAGTATAATAAAAGTCAGGACAGAAGCCGGGGCACTCAGGCCATGTGGTCAGTGCACATGCCAGCTGTTGGATGCCTCGCAGGGTCCCTCAGCAAGGTACCCAGGAGCTCCTTTGCACAGTCAAGGAATCAAATAGGTGCAATGAGATGTATACAGTGTAATTAAGGCCTACATTACCTAGAATTGAACAGAATATTTTCCCAGATGGTAGGGTCAGTGTGTTTCCAGGTTGCTGGGAAGCAAAAGTTGCTTTTGGTTTTGTTTTGTAGGGTGTTGTTTTATTTGGGGAGAGGGTAGTTGGTAAGGACAAAGTTTTGATAAAAGCCAAAGCTAGAGCATTTTGAGTAAAGGAAGGAGAAAAATGAAAAGAAAAAGACAAAGTGATCTGGAAGTGCTATGTGACAGGGCTCTCCATGTAGATCATATGTTGGCACTAAATGGGACTAGCAACACACTGGATTCTCACAGAAGGGAGCCTGGCTTGGGATCCCAGTGTGCAAGAAAGGAGACCGTCCTCTTTAGAAACTTCCCATGGGGAGCAAGGATTCCCAAGCTTAAGCTCCAGACACCTTTGTATCTGAGGTGGGGATGTGATGAAGCCAGCTCTGCTTCTCACTGGAGTTCTGGTCCATGTGGTTTGAGGTGGCTAGGTGTTGGGCACAGCAGGTGTGGTGGACGGTGAACAGGCACTTCCAGAACAAACTGCAGCCTGAGGAGGCAGCTGCTGCTGCTGGGCCCTGGGGTTTACGTCTCAAAGTATTTGTAGATCTGGGCCACATACTGCATCACACTCTGCCAGTCGGGCCGGTCCGTGTACAGCATCTCACTGAGCTCCTGCAGGGGAAAGGGACAGGTCACAAGCAGAACATCCCAGGCCCATTCCTACAAAGGGACTCTGATCCAGGACAGGCTGTTACAGCCTAGAAACCCTCTGCCTACACAAACAAAGGTACAGGCAAACACAGATCATGCTAAAGGTTCTGAGTTAGACTTGATCCTCTTTACCTGGGAGGTATGTTTCTTTTTTTTAAAATTTAATTTTATTTCATGTATATGAGTATATTGCCTGCATGCATGTGACTGCACGCATGTCGTGCAATGCTGCGGAGGTCAGAAGAGGGCTTTGGATTCCCCTGGAACTGGAGTTAAGGACAGTTCTAACGGCCATGTGGGTGCTGGGAATTGAACCTGGGTCTTCTGCAAGAGCAGTCAGTGCTCTTAACCGCTGAGCCGTCTCTCCAGCCCCGGAGGTATGTTTCTTTAAAAGACATGGCACAACTTCCCACTGCTTTCATCTTTAAACACAGCACTATTAAATTTTTTTCCAACAGTCATCCATACTTCCACTACCAGAAAAGGGTTCCTACTTGGTTCTACAGTGTGCATGAATGTAAGTCAACCAGCCTCTACGTTCCCAGATTCCCACCACAGCGGACATGCTTTGTGTAGTCTGTCTTTCTTCAGGACATCCTATGAGTGATTTTCCATGCTGCTGCAGTGTTACCAGCTGTCGCTTTAGTGGGTATGCACTCTCTGTAATTGACACGATCTGTTGTCTGCTTCTATTGAATTATACATTGCTCTGGCTAGTATTAGGACTTTCTTTCAAATTAGGCCATGAAGAGCTAGTCCTATGAATGGGGTTACCATAGATGCCTTGAGCAATTTAAACCATGTGTAATACTAGTATTGTTACTATTTAGTATGTGGGCTTTTCTTTTTCTTCCTTTCTTTCCTTTTTTTGCTAGTTAAAAAAAAATTTATGTCCTGGTGTGGTGGCGCATGCCTTTAGTCCCAGCACTCAGGAGACGGAGGCAGGTGGATCTCTGTGAGTTCAAGGCCAGTCTGGTTTACATACTGAGTTCCAGGTCAGCTGGGGCTATAGGGAGACCCTGTCTTGAAAAAGACCGAAAAAAAACCCCCAAAAAACAAAAAACAAAAAAAAACACCTTTTTGTGCTATTTATTTAGTTTTATTAATTTACTTCTTTTAGGGAGCTAATTTTACAAGTAAGCTTGCAATACAAGGACAAGGACAAGAGAGAAAGTGACAAGTCAGGAGAGAGAGCTGAGTGTTACTGGCAGGGCACTAGCCAAGCTCTTTAGAAACATGTTTAATTATTAACTTTGGGATTGGATTTGAATCCTTTTGTGGTCACAAGAGAACAGTGGGAAAGAACCCTGACCCATAGCCAGGAGCAGAAACTCCCTGGAAAAAGAAGGCTAACCTGAGCACATCTGCTCTTGGGTGGTAACGCACAGAGGCTTAGCCTCAGCACCTGAACATACTTCACCCCCTCTGCTCCCAGTCATGGTAAAATGATCAACATGTTATAATCCATGAGGAAGGGGTACAGAGGGAGCAAGTAGAGCCATCTATACACATCTGCCAAGAAACTATTTTAAAGGAAAAAACAAAATTCTTGACAAAGAGGGTTGCTAATGACCTCTTGGAAAAGAGACACAGACTGAGCAAGCTGGGCGTGGTGGCACGCGCCTGTAGCCCTAGCACTTGGGAGGCAGAGGCAGGAGTATCTCTGAGTTCAAGGCCAGCCTGGTCTACATAATGCATTCCAGGACAGCTGGGGCTATAGTGAGACCTTGTTAAAAAAAAAAAAAGACTGAGTAAGCTCACTTGGAGGTAGAGGAGCTTCGAGAAGGAAGGGCAGCCTACATACTCAAACCTATGAACTCAAGAGAAACAGCATGAACTTTTCTTTCTGCAGAGGGATGTCTTCAGTCTCAGAGATGATTTGAAAGTACAATTAATATTCAGTTTTACTCAGACCATTTTGTATTGGCAATAACATAATTAAAATTATTTTGGTACATCATTAACATCACATTTGAAAATCTCTGAAGAAATATTTTGCACATTTCAGGAGAAGAGAGAATAGGTTATCTTAGTAACCTATTTTTAATCAAGCTTGACATTTGTTTGAATAAACAGTTAAAAACCTTCCAAACTCCCCCACAAACCCAGGTCCATATGATTCCACCAAACACAGAAGGAATAACTAATATCAGTTAGTCACAATCTCAGAAAATAGAAGACGAGGGAACACTTCTCAACTCCTTCTATGAGGCCAGCATCATCCTACTACCAGAACCAGACAGAGAGACTGCAAGAAAACTATGCATAAGTTTCTCAGACAAATAGGCACAAAAACATACTAGCAAGTTGAGCAAATATTAGTAAACTAATTCATCAATCTATAAAAGTAGAATATATCATGATCAAGTGAGGTTCATTCCAGGAATACAAAGCTGGTACAAGTTTTGTAAATCAGTATAATTCATCATATTGACAGACTAAGAAAAAATGTTATCAACAAACTTCAGCATCCATTCATGATAAAAATTCTCAAAACACTAAGAAGTGAAATTATTTATGTAATAAACACTATGTACCCTCAACCCAATAGCTAGCATCATACTAACTGTGAAAGACAATGCTTTCCCTCTCACATCAAGAACAAGACAAAGATGGACTCTCTCACTTGCTCTGTTCAATATAGTACTTGAAATTCTAGCTAGGCATGAAAAATAGAAGGCATACAGATTAGAAAGGAAACAATAAAACTGGTTTATCTGCACTGCCAGGACTGTGTAGGCTGAACATGTGTCTACATGTAAGTTTAGCCAGATTTTAGTGTAAGAAGTCATACAAACCTCAGTCATTGCCCAGCATGGTGGTACAAGTCTTTAATCCCAGCACTCAGGAGGCAGAGGAAGGTAGATGGATCTCTGTGAGTTCAAGGCCAGTCTGGTCTACATAGTGAGTTCCAGGCCAGCTGGGGCTGCAGGGAGACCCTATCTCACAACCCAGAACAAACCAAAACCAAAACTAAAACAAATAAACAAAAACCCTTTAGTCAGTTTCCTATAAATCAGAAATGAACAACTGGAATCTGTCATTAGGGAAAAAACAAACAAATAAAAATTAGTCATACCTGCCTCCAAAGTTTTTTTTTTTTTTTTTTTTTTTTTTTTTTTTTGAGAAAAAGATTCACACTTAGCCCAGACTGGCTGCAACTATGTAGCTAGACTGACCCCATCTCTTACCCAGACTCACAAGCTCTAGGATTATAGGCCAGATTCATATATCCAACTACCACAGGCAACTCTGTTAGTATCCAATAGATGCCCTTCCCCACTCTTTTTTTTTTTCTGTCTTTTTGTTGGTTGTTTTTTAACAAGGCCCCTCTAGTCACAGCTGACCTGGAAGTCACAGAAGGACAGTTCGTAGCTGCCATGTGGGTGCTGGGAATCAAACCTGGGTCCTCTGCAAGAGCAGTCAGTGCTCTTAACCACTGAGCCATCTCTCTAGCCCCAAAAGTTTTAAGGTCTAAGTTTAACAAAACATGTGCAGAGTCTATATGTAAAAAACTGTAAGACATGACAGAAATCAAAGATCTAAGTGAGTGAAGATGTAGTCTGTGTCCATGGATTAGAAGGCAGTTTTGTTATGATTGCCAGTTTGATATACAGATATAATCTCACTGAAATCCCAGAAAACCTTATTTTTTTAAGATTTATTTTTATTTTATGTGGATGAGTGTTTTGCCTACATGTATGTAAGTGCACCACATGTATGCAATGCCTGTGGAGGCCAGAAGAAGGTGTTAGAGTTGTGGATGGTTGTTAGCCCCCATATATGTGGGACCTCTCTGGAAGAGCATCAAGTGCTGAGCCATCTCGCTGTTCCCATGGGGCAGTTCTTGACACTGAGGATACTGGATGTGATTTTTGAACAGGTTATAAGAGGGGGGTCCAGGAAGCATTCAATCTAGAAGATGCCTTCTTCCCCCTAGTTAATGCTAAGGCAGGCCTTTCTTGGATTTTTGCTTAAAGGCATTGGCTAACTCTACTCACTAAGGAGAAGAGGTGATGTTAGTGAAATTCCTGTATCTGTGTGCTGGGTAGCTTTAGATACAGAGTGTAGAACCTTTTGCAACTGGTATGTCAACTCTGAAGCAAAGAAATGCTTCTCTGGTGTGGTTTGGTGTAAATAATCTAGGGATGGATTAGGATGGGATAAGTATCTAAGTCATGGGATGCAGAAGAGAACAAATAAAATGGAACAGAAAATCCTCCAACTAGGATGAAAACAAACTTGATTTGGAAAACACTGGCTGAGAATTTCCTTAGTACTTTGGTGTGGATGAACTTAAAAACTCTGGCAGCAACCCCAGTGCTCAATAACGGGTAAATGAATGAACAAGATGTGGTGTAACCATATGACTTACCTTAAAAAGGAAGGAAATTCTAACAGTTGAACCTTGAGGATGTTATACTATGTTACAGAAACCAGACACAAAGACAAATATGGTAAGACAAATACCACTTACCTGAGGTACCCGAAATAGGTAAATTCATAAAGTCAGAAAATAGAATAAAGGTTGCCAGTGGCTGAGGGTGAGGGAATGGCAAGTTAATGTTTAACAAATAGAGTTCTGATTTTGCAAGATGAGAAGAGTTCTGCAGGTGGAGGGTGGCAATGGTTGCACAATGTGAATGTACTTCACATCACTTAAAATGGTTAAGGCGGTAAAACTTAGAACAGATATTAAGAAAGAAAACTGGGAACAAAGGTAAGGCTTCTTGCTCTTGGGAGTTTAGTTGGTGTGTAGTGACTATCTGGGTGCCTGTAACTGAGTGAGGTACAGCCTCATGGCCAAGGCCGAAGTGACTGAGCAAGCCACAGGCACGGTGACCCTGGAGGAGTCACTCCAGAGTTCTGTAGCAACCACAAAGCCTGGTGGGCTTACCTGATTCTTTCTGTAAGGACTGGGAGAGAACTCTCATTTCATAGGGGCTGAGTGGGAATGCTTTTTAAAACTTGGGGAACACTGTAGAGCTTCACTTTTAAAAGATCTCATCCTTGCTTCTCTGTTATATCCCCCAAACTTGTATACACTTAAATACACACAAAAAAATTTCTTATAGCCAGGTGTAGTGGCACAGACCTTTAGTCCCAGCACTTGGGAGGCAGAGGCAGGCAGATCCGAGTTCTAGGCCATCTGGGGCTACAGGGAGACCCTATCTTAGCAGCCATATTCAACCAGGAAGTATGGGGACAAAAGCCAACAAATTAAATATTGTGGATGGGGCTGGGGATGTAGTTCATTGGGCAGAGTGCTTGCTCAGCTTATATAAAGCCCTTGGATTGATACTTAGCACCTCATAAGCCAGATGTGGTGGTACACATCTGGAACCACAGTACTTGGGAGGTGGAGGCAGAGGGATCAGAAATTCAAGGTCCTCTTCAGCTATATAGTGAGTTGGAGGCCAGCTTGGGTTATATGAAAAATAAATAAGTATATCAAAGTAAATAAGTATATCAAATAAATAAATAAATAAATAAATAAATAAATAAATAAATAAATAAAATAAATATTACAGAGTATGGAGAAGAGGCATTCTGAGTCACTGATTACAACACTGAGTGGCAAACCAATCTTAAAATGACTTTTGGATTTTTTGTTAAAAATGAAAAGCCAGGTATGGTGGCACATGTCTTTAATCCCAGCATTCAGGAGGCAGAAGCAGGTGGATCACTATGTAGTCAGCAAGAGTTACATAATGAGACTCTGTCTCCAAAAGATAAAATAAAATAAAATAAAATAAAATAGGGCTGGAGAGATGGCTTAGTGGTTAAGGGCACTGGGGTTCAGTTTCCAGCACCCACATGGCAGCTAAATAACTGTCTGTAAATCTAGTTCCAGGGGGGTTTAACACCTTCTTCTGACCTCAGCGGCATTGCATGGGTATAGTTACATCCATGCAAACAATACACTTATTCACACAAAATTTTTAAAAACTATTGAAAATAAAGAAGTAAATAATTGGTTCTGGAGAGATGGCTCAGTGGTTAAGAGCACTGACTGTCCTTGCAGAGGACCCAGGCTCGATTCCCAGCACCCACATGGCGGCTATGAACCGTCCTTAACTCCAGTTCCAGGGGAATCTGAAGCCCTCTTCTGACCTCTGTGACATTGCACAACAAGGGTGCACTCACATACATGCAGGCAATACACTCATACACATAAAATAAAAATAATATTTTTTTTAAAAAAGAAATAATAAGTCTCCCTGTAGCCCCAGCTGTCCTGGAACTCACTATGTAGACCAGGCCTGGCAAAAATAAATTTTTAAAAAATCTGTGATTTAAGGAATTGCTAGTGGCTTTTCCATTCGTTTTGTTTTGTTTTTTGATTTTTTTTTTTTCCTTTTTGAGACTAGGTCCTTCTGTAGACTCAGCTGTCCTGGAACTCACTAAATAGACCAGGCTGGCCTTGATCTCATAGAGATGAGCCTACTTCTGCTTCCTGAATGCTGGGATTAAAGGTTTATGCCGCCACCACCCACTGCTGGTTTGCCTATTCTAGAAATTAAATACATATTAACTAGTCAACACTCCTGTTTTCTTTATCTTTGAATATCTTTTTGTGTGTATTTTGGGTACCTTCTTTATGCTCATTATTCAGTTCACTACCTTTCTTTCTTGCTATATTTGATCAGTTTGGCACCCATCTTACTGTGTTTTTCCAAATTTCATTTCTAGAAGCTTTGTAACCTTCCTGGCAGGAATGACAGCATTCCAAAAAGACACGTGTGCCCCTCCCTTTGGTTGTCTGACTATTGAAACTCTGGTCTCCGAGGAATTGAAATTTCCCCAGGAATCTCTTTCTGGGAGAAGGAAAATGATGAAATCTGGTGCCTGAGGGGGAAGAGATTTCACACAGTTCTGACAACTATCAGTCCACCTTACAGGAGAGCTGAGAATGATGACGGGGCAGGATGACACAGTGACCCAGACTGCTCAGCTGTGCACACTTCAGGCCCTCTGTTTAAACCTAAACCTCACCTCATGGCCCTGAAGATGGTTGGAGATAGGGAAGGAGGAGATTACAGGACCATTCAGTTCCCAATATGGCCACATAGAACAAATCTTTTTTCTGCTTTTCTCTATTACTTGGACTATTTAACCGGCCTACTGAGGGTGGGTGGCCAAGCTTATTAGCTTGTTAGGGCTGCCCAGGCCCAGGCTCTGACTCTAACAACTCCAGTAACAGCTTTCTTTCTTTTTTTAAAAAAAATATTTTATTTATTATATTTTATGTGTCTGAGTGTATTTCCTGCATGTATGTGAGTACACCCGTGTCATGCAGTGCAAAGGTCAGAAGAGGATGTTGGATCCCCTGCAACTGGAGTTACAGACAATTATTAGCTGCCATGTAGGTGATGGGAACTGAACCTGGATCCTCTGCAAGAGCAGCTAGTGCTCTTAACTGCTGGACTGTCTTTCCAGTCTCTAGGGTTTGCATTAAAGGAATTCAGGATTATAATAAATCTCTCTCTCTCTCTCTCTTTTTATGGTACCACATCCCTTCCTGATTTCTATTTTTCCTTTTATCTTTTTTTGTTCTCTCTTTTATTTTTGGAGTTAGGTGTTGTATTATGTTGCCCAGGCTTGAATTTACAGTGAGCCAAACCAAGCCTCAGGCTCTGAGAAACTAGGATTATAAAATGTTTTGTATGTGTGCTGGTGCACATGAGCATGTGTGTTGAGGTCAGAGGTCAATGTCTTGGTGTCTTCCTCAGTCACTCTCCACCTTTTTGAGACAGGGTCTCTCACTGAACCTGGAGCTCACTGGACAGTAAGCTCTAGAGATCCTTCTATCTCCCCCATGCTGGGATTACAGGTGTGTGTCCATGCCTGGTGTTTTTATATGGGTGCTGGGGAACCTGAACTCAGTCCTCCTACTTACACAGTGGGCACTTTACACCATCACTTACACTGAACCATCTCTGCAGCACCTATTACCTCTTTAATATGCTTAGACATACTTCTTATTTATTGTCTCCAGTTCTGGTAGATAATCCTCTAATTTATTGTGCCTGCTGACTAGCTCAAGTCCATCCTTTTCATGACTGTTGTAATTTGGCTTGTGGGCATATTTCCAGCAGCCACTAAACTACAGGAGTTTCCTGCATCTCAGCCTATTAGCTAAGGGCTTCATACAGAAATCTGGGCTCTAAACCTCATCTGGCCATTTTTTGCCTTCTAAGAGATTGCATTTTCTGCTCATACACACAAAAAATCCAAGTTGGAGACAAACTCCTTTATCACCTCACTGGGTGTAGGCGTAGTTTTTGAAATGCCAATGTCCACTAAGAAGAACAGTATGTTGTGAACTTTGGTTTTGTGCAGGGGCTCAACACTCATTTGTGTATCAGAGCTTAGATGCTTGTTTGTTGTTCTTGAATGGGCATTAAATAAACCCTGCAGCCACAAGGGTCTGTTCCACATCTATTAGGAGCCTGACCACCATCCTACATCATACTCCTCCTATCCCCCCTGCCCCAGTTACCATGCTCTCAGCTCCCACTTCAGTTTTCAATTCTTCTAAAATGTCTGGCATCTGGTCATTTCCTATTCTTTTTTGAGAGCTCAGCTATATTTGATACTATTTTTTTGGGGGGGGCGTTCCTTTTTTTTGAGACAGGGTCTCCCTGTAGCCCCAGCTGGCCTCAGTCTCACAGAGATTTGCCTGCCTCTGCCTCTGCCTCTGCTGGGATTAAAAGTGTGCACCACCATGCCTGGCTTTTTTATTTTTTTTGCTTTAAAAAAATACTACATTTAAGTTGCTGGAGAGATGGCTCAGTGGTTAAGAGCACTGGCTGCTCTTGCAGAGGATCCAGGTTTGATTCCCAGCACCCACATGGTGGATAACAACTGTCTGCAACTCCAGTTCCAGGGGATCTGGTGCCGTCTTCTGACCTCTGTGGGTGAGGCATGACACAGATGCACTTACATGCAGGCGAACAATACACCCATACACATAAAATAAAAATAATAAAATATATTTACATTTAAAATGTTTGTGTGTGTGTGTGTGTGTGTGTGTGTATGTGTTGGAGGATATCTTTTGGGAGTCAATCCATGTGGGTCCTGGAGATCGAACTTGGGTCATCAGGCTTGGAAGCAAGTGCCTTTACTATCTATCACACTATCACAGATATCTCACTGGCTTTACAGTTGATGGCTTCAAAAATAACATTTCACTGATATTTCTAGGTGATTAATGATAATCCACCTCACTGTATTTCTAGAACTGAAATTCACTCATAATGATTCTAACATAAAACTCTGAGTCTTGGGGCTGAAGAGATGGCTCAGTGGTTAAGATGGCTGAAGAGGACTCAGGATTCCTCCCAGCATCCACATGAGGGTCAACAACTGTTCATGAGTCCACTTCCAGGGGAAATCTGATGCCCTTTTCTGACTTCCTTGGGAATTGTACAACCCGGTGTACTTACACACATGCAGGTAAAACACTCATACACATAAAATAAAAAGTATATATTTTTTAAAACTCTGAGCTTAAATCATATTTAGACAAACTCAATAAAATTTTATATAAGGAATCATGAGTAACAGATCTGAGTATTATATATCTATTTAGTGGATAGCATGAAGTTCTTTTTCATGAAGTAGAATAAAATATTAAAATGATCTAGAGTAGGATACTTACCAGGCTGGGTTTGATGCCTACACTTTCAGCTGCTTCAAATGCCAATAAGAGATTCCTTTTCTGTTAAAAAGAGGAAGAGAATGGAATCACTTAACTGAAAATATGTAGCTTTTGCTACGAAAGGCCAGCAACTGACACTCCCACAGAGATTACCTACTGTGATAAAACAAGTCAAATATGCACATACAAATGAGCTCTGGGTTTTGGGGAATAAAGATTAACAGGTTACAAATGCCATTGGGGGGGAAAAATCACTGATTGATACCTGATTATAAAGACAAAGTTTTGTTGCTGACGTTACTTTTTGCTTTTTCAAGATGTATGACATTCCTCACATTCTGCTGTATTGAGTTTATCATGGTGTTACTTCATAAATGATTATCAGACTGGGTGTGGCAGTGGCACACTCCTATAATCCCAGTACTCAGGAGGCCGAGGCAGGAGGACTGATTTTGATGCCAGTCTAGGGCTACACAGTGAGACCCTGTCTTACAAAAATTATGGCTGGGCATAGTGATACCCTCCTTTAATTTCAGCACTTGGGAGGCAGAGGCAGGTGGATCTTTGTGGGATCGAGGCCAACCTGGTCTACATAGTGAGTTCCAGGCCAACTAGAGCTACAGGGAGCCTGTCTCAAAACACAAAAACAAAACAAAACAAACAAAAATCAAAATCATATACAATATACAGTCATATAAGTAGAATCAAATGAAAAATCATTTCCTCCCCAACTCAGAGGACCTCTTCTTCTTCTTTTTTTTTTTTTTTTTTTTTTTGGTCTTTTTGAGACAGGGTCTCTCTGTAGCCCCAGCTGCCCTGGAACTTGCTATGTAGACCAGACTGGCCTCAAACTCACAGAGATCTGCCTGCTTCTGCCTCCGGAGTGTTGGGATTAAAGGTGTGTGCCACCACACCCGGCTCCCTTTTTATTGTTTGGTGGGCCTTTTAGGGCCTTCACTATTGCTGGTTCTATTTGGGGCCTCCAATGGCATTGCTAATCTTTCTGTTGACAGGGCTTCCCAGCTTCTTCACCAACTTGTCAAGTTAAACATCTAACTTTTAAAAACTTAGAACAACCATTTCCCTTCCTAAGGGCTAATGCAAGTTTCCTATGTTCTGCTCCTGGGATGACTCTGCAAGTGGGAAACAATAAATCAGTAGTGACAGAATCACCATGACTACTGCTCCCTGTTCACAGGAAAAAAAAAAAAAAGGTTTCTTCCAACTTCAGTTGGAGAAGTACAAGCTTGGCCCTACCCTTATCTTTATAGACCATCCAGTCTTTTCTTTCTTCCTTCCTTCCTTCCTTTCTTTCTTTCTTTCTTTCTTTCTTTCGGTCTTTTTGAGACAGGGTCTCCCTGTAGCCCCAGCTGGCCTGGAACTCACTGTGTAGACCAGGCTGGCCTTGAACTCACAGAGATCCGCCTGCCTCTGCCTCCTGAGTGCTGGGATTAAAGGCATGCGCCACCCTGCCCGGCTTCTTCTTTTTTTTTTTTTAAATACTTTATTATTTTTCATTTTATGTGTATGAGTGTATTGCCTGCATGTAGCTAAGCGCACCTGTGTCGTGCAATGCCCTTGGAGGACAGAAGAGGCCGTCGGATTCCCTGAAACTGGAGTTACAGACAGTTGTTAGCTACCATGTGTGTGCTGGAATTCAAACCCCGCTCTTCTGCAAGAACAACCAGTGTTCTTAACCGCTGAGTCATCTCTCCAGCCCCACCATACAGCCTTTTCATCCCTAGTTCTAGACTATCTCATTCACCCAAGGTCACTCCTCCTTCCCAATCTCCACTGAGTCCAATGGAGACAGGTACTCTGTCTCTCAGCACTTTGATATGTTAATTCTCAAACACACCAACATTCATTAATTCATTATCATTTTTGGTGAAGTATCAAATTGAGGTTGCCTAGGAAAGGGGATCAGGTGCCAAGGTCACAAGACTCAAGAGCACATGCTTTTGTTGGGGTTAATTAAAAGTTATTAGTCCAAATTATGTCCACTGATAAAAGTCATTCCAACACATTCATTTGGGAAAAATGTTTTTTCCACTACCATGTTTAATTAACAGTGTTGGACAGAGGATTCTAAAGCTGAAAATAATCTCCCATTAAAATGCTAACAAGCACCACTCCACAATCACTGAGCCTTAGTTCAGAGCTTTTCAGAATCCAGGCTGTTCTCTGACATTTCATTGGACAGATAATCTCAAGAATCACTAGGTCATGCCCTCATGCCTCCATAATTCCTAAGAGAGCCACTAGGTTTTAGGAAAAGTAAGTAGGTGCTTTAAGTATAATTGGGAAGCAAATGCTCTGCTCATTTCACACTTTATGTTCCATGCATAATTTTGCAATTTTATACATTAGGGTCCCCATCCACAGTTCTGGGAATTGAACCCAGGCCCTTGTGCATGCTAGGCAGGCACTCTTACCACAGTCACATTTAGATTTTACACATAAGCTGGGCATGGTGGCATGCACCTGCAGCCCCAGCTATCTGGGAGGCTAAGGAAGGAGAACTGCTTGAGCCCAGGAGTGCAAAGCCTTTTACACATAATTCCCTATTCTTTCCATTTTCCCATGGTCTTCACTCTGCCCTTGTCTAAACATCTGGCCCTAAGCCAAAGGTTTGCCTTGACACTGAAGTTAACTCACTGATCTAGAAATAAGGTCAGAGAAAAAAGCAGAAAGACCTGGCTATGCATACTTTTGTCCAACCTGTGGTGGAGGCTTTGGGAAGCTGCTGATCCATGGTAATGTCCAATATACCAGTCTTCTCCCTTGAAATTAAGGGATGTTGATGGAGAACAGGAAACCTCTTGTTTCCACAACACTTCTCTGTTCAACGAAGCAGAGCAGTACCTTGGCTCCCATGGTAAGTCAGTATTTGATTCTTTCAGCCCACACTAGGAATAGCAATCCCTATTTTGGTGCTAATGAGGTCTTTGTTCTTACTTTAAAGTCCCTTTGGTTGAGGAAGAAGGGAATCTGTGGGCTGCCATTGCTCAGGAATACAAACAGTTTTTATGGCTTGTGAGATGTAATGCCAAACTGCTTCCTAAAATGTACACCAGTTCTCAGCTTCAGGAACCAGGCATTATGTGCCCTTTTTTCTTGTACCCCTACTTGCCAAATGTGTTAGGCTAAACATGGCATTTTATTGTTTTAATTTGTATACTTAGGTTACTAATAAGGTCTAAAGAGAGGGCATCGCTAAACCAAAGATTTTATACAGAATTCTCCCTAGACTCTGTAATCTGACTCAAATGGAAGTGTTTTCTAATCAGAAATTGAACACAGAATAAATAGTCCATGCTGGAATATTATTTCAAAATGCTCTGAGTAGCATAACTTGGAACACAATGGAGTTAATTTTTTGTTCATAAATTTTTTGGCCCATTTTGGTGGCAGGAGGCACCAATGCCCAGGTGTCATTCTCCTAATGCTCTTTCACTTCAGAACACTATTGTTGCTGCGGTGCTCTGGGGAGAGGCTTAGGGACACAGTCAGTGTCCTCAGGCAGTGAGCCTTGTCTCAGTGGCAGCTCTGCCAACAGAGGTAGGGACAGGGCGAGGGGCTGTTCTTCAGTGTCTGCCTGTGTGGGGAACTTCTAGGACAGTCTGTGTGCCTACCTGATGGCAAAACTCTGTCCCTAGCCTGCCTAGTAGGGACTGTGCTGGTGTGGTACCTTAATGTGTGGGAGAAAGGATGCTGTTTGCTCACATTCTTGTTCAATATTCTTGTTCAATTGTAGATACATAAACACAGTCCACTCTAGAAACTGACTCTAGGCCAAGTGGAATGTTTTCATAGGCTGACAGCTGAATATTCTGTATTTCTATCGAAAACAAAAACCCACCAAAATGGCCCAGTGACTGCAATGTACACTGTGACAGCATATCTCTTTAATGCCACAGAAGACATCCTTCTGTTTTTTAAAAAAATATTTTATTTATTATTTTTATTTTATGTATATGAGTGTTTTGCCTGCATGTATGCAAGTGTACCACATGTGCAATGCCCTGCAGAGGCCCCTGGAACTCAGGGGTGGTTGTTAGCCACCACATGGGTGCTAGGAATTGAATCTGGGGTCCTCTGGAAGAAAAGCAAGTATTCTTAATCACTGAGCTATTGCTCCTGCCCCACATCCTTCTGTTTTTGAGACAGGGTCTCATGTAGCCCAGGCTGGCCTTGAACTCACTGTGCAGTTAAGGATGGCCTTGAACTCCTGATCCTCCAGCCTCTACCTCCTAAGTGCTGGGATTACAGGCATATATAGCTGTGCTCAACTCTTAATTTTAATTAAAAATATTTTATTTATTATTTTTAATTTATGTGTATGCGTGTATTGCCGGCATGTAAGTAAGTGCACTCATGTCATGCAATGCCTGCGGAGGACAGAAGAGGCTGTTGGATCCCCTGGAACTGGAGTTACCGACAGCTGTTAGCTATCATGTGGGTTCTGGGATTCGAACCCGGGTCTTCTGGAAGAAGAGCCAGTGTTCTTAACTGCTGAGCCATCCCGCCAGCCCCCAATTTTAAATTTTTTTTCTGGTCTTTTTGAGACAGGGTTTCCTTGTAGTCAGTCCCAGCTGTCCTGGAACTCACTATGTAGACCAGGCTGGCCTTGAACTCACAGAGATCCACCTGCCTCTGCCTCCTGAGTGCTGGGATTAAAGGCATGCGCCACCACGCCCGGCTTTCCCAATTTTAATTTTTAACTAATTTACGTTGGCACTGGGGATAAAACCCAGGGCCTCATACATGCTAAGCACAGGTTCTACTACTGAGCTATACCCTCATCCCTTTATCATACAATTTTTATATTTCAATTTTAAGAGATTCTTGCAAACATAAGTCTCTTGGTGCCCTTTTTGGTGTTTATATACACTACAAAGCACTCCAAACCAATCAACCACCCATCCACCACTTCACACAGAGTGGCAAGGTCTAGATAATGTTCACTCATTCCAAAAAGGTCTGTGGTGGACACATTCTCTTTGAAGCCAACCTCAAGCACACCTTCTTGGAAAACTTCCCAGCTGCACATTTCCTTAGGGAGACTACCCCCACATGTGAGGTTCCATACACATGCTCAGTTTATGCTACATAGATTAGTTTCTGTTGCTATATCATTTTGACAACCCTCCTCCATAGCTAATGGATCTGGCCTTCTCAGCTCCTGGGCATGCTCATTATACCCTGAGCTGTAGCCACTGTTTCTTCATAGAGGGCAGCCAAAGGGGGGCGTTTAAGAAACAGGAAGCCAGATGTTCTTTCAGGGAGTGGAGGCCAGTGCTAAGTAACAGAGTCCTAGGTGCTGGGGCTTACACTCAACTGCTGTTGCCAGGAAGGCGGTAGCCCAACAGATCTGAACATGCAACAATCCAAGTATGTGAAGCAGACTTCTTCATCACCTTCTAGGCCTGTGGTCCTTCAACATCAGTGCACATTTCCACTGAGCAGCTGGCAGGGGCCTGGGAGCAGAAATCTCAGGGATCCAGAGTGAGACAAAGAGGTTCAGAATCAGGAAGCAATGCTCATGATTCAAAGTGTGAGAGCAAACACTTGCTGGCCCATTATTTTTCAACAGGTTGGAGGACAGAGAAGCCATGTCTGTTGACTACAGATAAACATCACTTTCAGGAAGATACGGGCTTTAGAGTATGTGTGAGTGCTTAAACTTACACTTGTTACAGTCTTAGGAAGGTCTGCTGATTATTTTGAAATTTGTTACGCTGACTATTTACTTAATTATTTTTGTAATACCACACCAGAAAGGAAGGGACTAGAAAATCAAGAAGCTAGGGAAGGAACTGCTGCCTAGGTCACGGTCAGATGCCCTGTTGTGCTTCTGGCCTCTGTGGTGGCTGATGGCTCCCAGTCTGCTCCCTTCTAGTTCCCTCTTCAGAGTCATCCTCTCCTGGAATCTTCCAGGTGTGCTTCTTAATCCTCCAAGTATGCTCGAAATTAAGTGATTAATGCAATTCTCATGGCATGATCATTAGTTCTTGTGAGAGGAATTATTACAAAAAGAGCAAACTTGGCCTCTGAATCTCTTTGGCTCATGAGAGGCCAATCAGATCTGCTGAATCTTGGACTTTTAGCCTCCAAAACTATAAGCAAAATAAACCTCTCTTCTTTATAAAGCATCCAGTCTCAGGTATTTTGTTACAGCAATGAAAGCTGCCTACAACAGTTCCCTGAAGACCAAGGGACTGGCTGATTTTCAATTTCATAGCTTTAAACAGCAGCTATACCTACCCTGTCCAACACAGTAGCCATTGTGACATGATACTATGTAAACTGAAATTAATTAGCCACACAAGCCACATTTCATGTGTTCAACATCTCATGTCATTGGTGGCTGTCTTACTGGACAGTACAATACAGAGCATTTCTTCACCTCAAGGGTCTCACCACACAGCACATCTTCACTGATTAGTCCCACATCTGTACTCTAGCTCCAGTTTCCCATCCAAATTCTCTGATGTGCTATCCAATTGCCAGCCTAACATCACCACTTGAATATTTCAGACACCTCAGACTTAACAGCATACAAAGTACAGAGATCCACCTACCTCTGTCTCCAAGTGTTGAGATTAAAGGCATACATCACCATACTCAGCTAAAATTTTATTTTTCAAGGTTAGAAATTGAACCTAGGTCCTGGTGCACGCTGGGTAAGTGCTCCACCACTTAGCTACATCTCCAGTGTTGTAAAATATTCTGTGATAGTTAATTTTTTGTGCCACCTTGGCTATGTATGGTATCCAGATATTTAAGTCAAACATTATTTTGGGTATTTCTAGGAAGGTACTTATTTCTTTAAATTTTTATTATATCCACCATCCATCCATCCATTGTGTATGCACATGTGAACCACAGTGCATATGTGGAGATCAGAGAACAACTTGCGGATGTTGGTTCTCCCCTGCTACCATGTGGGTCTGGATATTGAACTCAGGTTATCAGATTTGGTGGCAAGCACTGGGCCATCTTGTCAGTCCTCTAGGAAGGTATTTCAAAGCCAAGATTAACAATTACATTTGTGGCCCGGTGTGGTGGTTGTGGCCTGGTGTGGTGGCGTACACCTTTAATCTCAGCACTTGGAAGCAAATGTCTCAGGATTCGGAGGAGTCTAATCCAATCAGCTGAAGGCCTTAAAAGGACAAAGGGACCTGTGAGAAGAGGGAACTCTGCTAGTAGATGGCCTTCAGACTTGAATGGCTGACTATTCCCTGAGCTGTTGGCTTATCCTGCAGGTTTGGGGCTTGCCGGCTTCAACAATCATTGACCCCTTCCTTAACCCACCTCCTCTTTTTTGTTCTGTTCCCATTCGTTCTGCTTCACTGAAAAACCTTGATTAACAACTTAAAAATGAAGTAATTTGTTCAGTTATTATCATTGTCACAAGAATTCTCTGGAATAGATTTAAATCCTGATGTGGGAAAACAGAAACAGAATCTTAAGTATTTACGCCATCTCCATCCCCCAAATCCTGTCAAACTGGACACTCAGAAGTCATCTTTGACTTCTTCCTTTTCTCCCTACAAACAACCCTAAGTCCAGGTGACTCTGTCCAGGATCTACTTGAAACTTTCTACACTTTTCCACCTGTACTGTTAGCACCCTACTTCACGTGTGTGGATGAAGTTGAGAAGTCAAGCTTCTGGGTGGCTCCAAACTTGTCCTTTCATTCTTGTTCTCTTCAATCCATTTTATCACATAAAAGCCAGAGAACTCTTCTGAACTTGAATCATGTCTCCCCATTTTTTAGAAATCTTCAACCAGCGTGGAGGAAAACACAAAGTTCTTACTAGAGTCATGCTTGGCAGGAAGCCCAATGGGGTCTACCCCTTGCAAATCATCCCAGGTCACTCTTTCCTACCACGGACCTCCAGCTGGTGCTGAACTCCAGTCACTGCCACCTTCCGTATTCTTCACAGCACCCATGCTGTTCCTCGTCCCTAGAAAGCCCTCGTCCTGCTCTGCACCACTACCTTGTCCTCCACATTTGCTCTTTTTCCCCCCAGTGTTTTCTTTGTGTAAATGTGTACCTGTGTGTGTGTGGGCGGGGGGGCAGAGGTTGATGCTGAACATCTCTGTTAACTGCTCTATACCTTATTCTTTTAGATTTTCACTTTATTTTTAATTGTGTGTGTGTGTGTGTGTGTGTGTGTGTGTGTCTGTCTGTCTGTCTGTCTGTGCCTATAGAGGTCAGAAGAAGGTGTAGAATCTCCTGGAGCTGGAGTTACAGGTGGTTGTGAGCTGCCTGACATGGTGCTGGGAACTGAGCTCAGGGCCTCTTGACCCCTGAGCCGTCCCTCCTGCCCATATAAGGGCATTTTCATCTGTGCATTCCATGCTTGCTCTTCAGATTCCAGCTCCTTAGAAATGTGTCCCAGTTGTCCAGACCTTGCTGCAAGCTGGAATGAACTTCAGAGGTGGAGCACTTGTTTAGCACAGAGGTCCTGGGTTTGATCCCCACTGTTCACTTTCACAGTGCTCTTTCTCTCTTGGTTCTTACTTTGTATATTAGTATCATGTGTATGGTGTGTGTGGGTAAGCGGGTGCCACAGTGTACATAAGGAGGTCAGAGGACAACTTTTTCAAGTCAGTTTTTTCCTTCCACCTTTACATGAGTTCCCAGGATTGAAATGTTGCCAGCCTTGCCAGCAGGTGCTAAGCATTTTTCCCTGCTGAGCCATCTCACTGGCCCTCTCTTGGCTCTTTTACAACTTACTTATTTATAGTTTCTTGTTATACATTTACTCACTCATGTTTTCTCTACCACATAAGGGCAAAAAAACTATGTCTATGTTCACTGTTGTCTTTGTTAACAGTGCACCATGCTTGCCACAAATACTTGGAGAGAATGAGCTCAGGGCCCAGCACAGCGTTTTCCAAAGTGCACAGTGGCTTATGACTTTGCAGGAACTTCTAGGTCAGGAGTTAGCAAATTAGGGCCTATGGGCTAAAACCTGGCCTACAACTTGTGTTAAAAAATAAAGTTTTATTGGAACACAGCTATGACCACACATTTAAACATTGTCCATGGATGTTTTAGTTCAGTTTTACTTGAACAGCTGTAACATAGATCAATTGATAAAGCTAACTATTTGGCTCTTAACAAAAAATGTTTGCCAACCCCTGTTATGGGAAATTACAGAAAAACTAAACCAAACCAAAAAAAAAAAAAAAAAAAAACAACCAAACAAAAAAAAAAAAAAAAAATCTATGGATCTGATATATATTGGGTTAAATGAGACCACATAGATTTATTTAATGTTGGATATCTTTAAGTCTATTTTTTTTTCCTCCCAAATCAAGGTTGCACTATGTACTCCAAGGTAATCAAATCTGTAATCATCCTGCCTCAACTTTCTGAGTGCTGGGATTACATAGGTGCACCACTCGCTTGACATAAATTATTATTATTTTGGTTGTGTTTATTTTTATTTTACGAGTGTTTTGTCTGCATGTATGTAAAGAAACCCATGTGTGCAATGCCCACAGAGGCCTGAAGAGGGTATCAGATACTTTGGAACTGAAGTTGCAGATGGTTGTTAGCCTCCAAGTGGGTTCTGGGAACTGAACCCAGGTCCTCTGCAAGAGCAGCCAGTGCCATCTCTAGCCCTGACATATATTTTTAGGAGATTTAATTTTTTTTTCTTTATGTGTCTGCACATGTATGTGTGAGTACCCATAGACATCAGAAGAGGGTGGCAGGTTCTCTGGAGCTAGAGTTACAGGTGACTGTGAGTCACCTAATGTGGGTGCTTGGAATTGAACCTGGGTCCTCTGGAAGAGCAGCAAATGCTCTTGACTGCTGAGCCATCTCTGCAGCCCCAGCTGGACATCCTGATGTCATAAATGTGTTAACATGCACTGTGATTTTCTGAGTGCTGAGGATGGGACACCATGCTGCAACCACACATTCAGTCATTTATTTGTGCCTGAGAGTGGACATCCTCCCTGTCTACTCCAGCCTTCCATGCCCACCCAGTGTTGGCTCAACACCCGAGCCCTGAGCCTTCCTAGAGGGGAACCAGGATGGGGCAGGCAGTGACTTACTTTCTCCTGACTGTTCAGCTCCTGGTATGGGATGTGGGCAGGCAGGTAGGTGTGGAGCAGAGCACAGAAGGCCAGGCCATCACTCCAGCTACTGCTGAAATTGGTGATATCAATGTTCTGTGGAGAGAGAAAAACAGTATTAATGTACATGTGTACTGTTACAAAATACAGGGGAGAAGTATCTATCTTTGG
The DNA here is from genome assembly GCF_000622305.1 of Nannospalax galili. Lineage (NCBI taxonomy): Eukaryota > Metazoa > Chordata > Mammalia > Rodentia > Spalacidae > Nannospalax > Nannospalax galili. The sequence goes on from NW_008328331.1 coordinate 445,614, forward strand.
ACTTGGGTAAAGACATGTAAGAATGAACTATCCAACTTTTCTGGGAGTATATTAATTTTGGTAGCAGAAATGGCCTGTTGTGGCTCAAATCCATCACAGGATGGGGTGTGTTGTAGGGGGGAAATGAGACTTCAAATGCAGAACAGTAGGGAATTTCTGTTTGCTCCCCTGGGGGAGCCATTGAACACTGTCAGATATCTTGTTTCATAATAACCCTCCAGGAGAGCTTTTATATCCCAGCATTTCCCATACTATTGGCCAAGGATGAATGACCACAATCCTCATCCCCTTCACCACCATCTCTATCCCCTTCACCACCATCCCCATCCCCATCAGGCGCAACCCAGTCAACAAGTAGACCAAGACAAAACAAGAATAGTGCCATGAGCTGTTTGCGAGGCAGTTTCTGTTCTAGGCTCCATCTTGCAACAGGAACAGTTCCTCAGGCAGGAGAGAGAACCCCTCAGGCTCAACAGTCTCCCTGTTAGCACACAGGACTAGCAAGGTCCAAAGGCTCCTCCTTTAAGGCAGGTGACAAGGTGGGGATGGCTTGGTACACAGTGATAGAGGAAGCTTTATCTGATAGTTTGCTCCCCAAGACCCACATGGTGAAAGGAGAGAACTGACTCTTGCAAGTTCTCTTCTGACTTCCATACATGTGTCATGAAAACCCACCCCAGTCATGATCACTTTACAGGACTGAGGGTACTCAAGACAGACTGACAGATGAACAAAAGTAAGTCTTACAGACCTTCTCAAGAATTAACCTTGCTCCCTCCAAAGACAGAGATGGGAACTTTTTACCTCATTTATATAATTGTGTCATGTGTATTCACATATGTTTCCACATAATTGTTTGTATGTCATTCTATGTTGGGATAGCATGGATTGGAACTCAATCTGCCCCTAGAATTTCTCAAAATAATGGAGTAACAAATCAGTGGCCATTTAAATATTTTACTATGTTTTTCCTGTGTGCTGAAATTTTTTTTAATGACTTTATATACTTAACATTAAAGTGTGCAGGCATATGTATGCATGTGAGTGCTTGTAGATACGTTGTTAAAAGGTCTTATAAGTACATTCTATTAAAACCTATCAAAATATCCTTTGAGTCCATTAACTGTTTCACAAATTTTTTTTTTGTTTGTTTTTTGAGACAGGGTCTCCTTGTAGCCCCAGCTGATCTGGTATTCACTATGTAGCCCAAGCTGGCTCAATCTCACGGAGATTTGCCTGCCTCTGTCTCCTGAGCACTGGGATTAAAGGTATGTGCCACTACACCTGGCTCTCATAAAATTTTAAAATAATATTTAATAATATAAAACAACATTCATTGGGGTCATACGTTTCATTAGGCTATAAAATTTGACACTGGATACAGAGATTAATAATAATTTCTTTCTAAAACGGGTTCTTAAAATGTGGGGCTAGAGAGATGGCTCAGCAGTTAAGAGCACTGACTGCTCTTGCAGAGGACCTGGGTATGATTCCCAGAACCCACATGGTGGCTACGAATTGTCCTTAACTCCAGTTCCAGGGGAATCCAAACCCCTCTTCTGACCTCCGCAGCATTACATGACACGGGTGCGCTCACATACATGCAGGCGATACACTCAAACACATAAAATAAAAATAATAAATAAAATATTTTAAAAAAATTATTAAATTTGCTGAGTGTGATGGTGCATGTCTTTAATCCCAGCACTTGAGAGTTAGAGGCAGGCAGATCTCTGTGAGTTTGAGGCCAGTCTGGTCTATATAGCAAGTTCCAGACCAGCCAGGGCTACCCAGTGAGACCCTGTCTCAAAAAAAAAAAAAAAAAAAAGGTACAGATTTTGGATTAAGACTAGCGATTAAAACATGAGCTAACTAACAGTCGAACTTAAAACTGACAAGTTATACAAAATCTTCAATATTTTTAAAAAATCTAACTTTATATATGGCTACGTGTATATACACGTTATTTATACGTATTTATATGTTTTAATGTTTACCTGGTATCAAACTGGATTATAAGTAAATGGTTATATTAAGTGAAACTGCCAAGTTAGTTCAAATTCAAAACAAAACATAGATAAACAGTCTTAGTTTATTTGGTTGATTGTGTCTCAGCTGATTCTACAAACGGTCTAAAGAGGCTCTGGTTGCTTGGAAAAGTTCACTGGCTCTCAGTACAGGATGGCTTTTAATCCAGGGACAATTACCCTCATTTGGAGATGACCCTCTAGGCTCTACTATTCCTAGAATGGTAGAAGACTGCGACAATGATTAACCCTATGCTTTCAGTTTTCTTTAAGTTGTCTGTCTATCTATCTATCTATCTATCTATCTATCTATCTATCTATCTAATTATCTAATTATCTATCTATCTATCATATATCTATCTGGTCTTTTTGAGACAGGGTCTCTCTGTAGCCCCAGCTGGCCTGGAACTCACTACGCACACCAAGCTGGACTTGAACTTACAGAGCTACACACCTTTAATCCCAGCACTAAAAAGACAGAAAAAAAAAAAAAAAAATCTGTCCCTGGCTGGAGAGATGGTGCAGTGGTTAAGAGCACTGACTGCTTTTGCAGAGGACCTGGGTTCTATTCCCAGCACCCACAGAGGCTCACAACCATCAATAACTACAGTTACAGAGGATCTGATGCACTCTTCTGACCTCCACGGCTACCCCAGCAAGTGCACACGGGTATACTTACACACATGCAGGCAATATACTCATACACATAAAATAAAAATAAATTTAAAAATTAAAAAAAAAAATCTGTCCCTGTCAAGCTTTATCTATGTGGTCCTCAGCAGCTAAATTTTAAAACTGGATTTGTTCTTCAATATCTTCTGGGTGTTCACTAACATATCAGGAAGTCCTATACTAATATGGACAGGGGGAGTAATTTTGGTCCTTGCTTGCCAAGATCTCTAGGTCTCAAGGGACTATGGGTCATCTTTCAAAACAACCTCGTAGCTCTGGGAATCACTTGTTCTCTGGATCAGAGAGGCTGTGGAAACTTAGATATAGACTCTAGCCAGTATACATTCTGTTAAGAGGAGGTTTAACACAAACACAGAGGGACATGTTCCCTATGCCTCCAAAGGATGTGGCAGGGTCAGCAAGACCCTGACTGATCCCAGCAAGATGCCACAACTGTTTAAACAAAACTAATAAAATATCCAGAGGCTCCTCCCAAGTCCCAAGTGACCCCCGAGGACCAGACCCTCAGATGGCCTTAACAGTAAAAATAAATAAATTAAAAGGTTACTTTTTGAACACCTACTGGTCTTAAATATCAGCATCAAAGTATAGGGGAAAAAAGATCGGTTACTGTCACACCAGATGAGACAATCACAGCTGCCCCAGCAAAGAGAAGCTCTCTATAAACCTGTTTAGATAGGTTTATCTGAATATATCAACAGTGCTAACCTTACTCCACGCTCTGGTTTTCATTATTTTTCTTTGACACTCTTGTTACTCAGTGGTTACAACCTCACATTATTCACTATCAAATTCATTCTTAAAATTGTTCTTTTGTGCTGGGCATGGTGGCGCACGCACTAGGGAGGTAGAGGCAGGCAGATCTCTGTGAGTTTGAGGCCAGCCTGGTCTCCAGGGTGAATCCAGGACAGCTGGGGCTAGAGGAAGACCCTGTCTCAAAAAAGACCAAAAAAAGCTGGGCGTGGTGGTGCACGCCTTTAATCCCAGCACTCAGGAGGCAGAGGCAGGCAGAGCTCTATGAGTTCAAGGCCAGCCTGGTCGACATAGTGAGTTCCAGGACAGCTGGGGCTACAGGCAGACCCTGTCTCAAAAAGACTGAAAAAAAAAAAAAGAGACCAAAAAATATTGTTCCTTTGTTTCCTAGCACATTCTTAATATATAACAATCAGATTTAAAAAAAACAAATAAAAAAAAGAACAACAAACCAAGGGCTCTCAACCCTAAACATGGCCATGGCTTCCCTGGACCTTGCCCTGTCTGAGACCATCAATTGGCAGAATCATGTTAGTCTTATTTAAGCCTTGTATTTTAACCTTGTAAAATGTGTGTCTTCTAGGATAGACAATGATTTCATACGTAACTCTCTATGACAGAGGGAGTCCAGTCAATCCCCCATTACTGGGAATCCAAAGCCTCTCTCCAATTAGCAGATAATATAGGGAAAGAATCTTGTGGTCCCTTTTAGTCAGGGACGTTATTCCTCATCAGCATGGAAGTTGCTATTAACCATCTGACTGATTAACCATCATTCTTCTGCTCTTCAAAAAGACTTTGTGGACCACAGCTTTGGGGGTGGGGATGGAACTATGGCAGGAAAATGGGGACTAAACTGAAACATCAAAGATTAAAAGATATGAGCCAGGTCTGTGGTGCACATCTTTGATCCCAGGCAGAGGCAGGTGGACCTCTATGAGTTCAAGTCCAACCTGGTCTACAGAGTGAGTTCCAGGTCAGCTGGGGCTACTCTAAAAAAAAAAAAAAAAAAAAGGTTAGAGATGAAAGAAGCCAGTTAGTTCATAGAGTTAGGCTGGAAACCCTTCCTGACCCAGGCTTCATCTAACAAAGTGTGTGTGTGGGGGTGTGTGTGTGTGTGTGTACTTATACCATCTGGATGCTTATTGGACTTCTCCTTCAGCTTAGGAGTGCTTTCCTTTCTTAATAAGCGTCTCTATTTTTATTTTTAAACAGGTGTCCCTGGTGCAATCATTTGCCCTGGAACACAAAAGCTTGGGATTGGGTGCCCTCTGAACTCAGATCAGTGGCTCAGTACTCTTAAGCTTGTTGTCCCTGACACTCTGGGCTTTTTAATGTTTCCTCTGACCTCCATGGATAACTTAAAAGGCATGAGTATCTCCCCTTCTCCTGGTGGCTTCTGGGATTTTCAGTTTGCCTCTACTTTTACTTTAAATTTTATTAAAATTGTTCTCAAACTTCCTTCTGAGTCCACTAAAAAATTCTTTTATTAATGAGACTAAGAACTCAAAAAGGGAACCTTAGGAATTGTGTTGAGTGTAGGGATCCTTCCTACAATCTCCCCAGTCAATGGGGCATGCAGGGAGGCCCTCTGGCTCTTCAGAACACTTTAATCGTGAGGAAACTGTACCAAGAAAACAGGCAAAGACCAAAACAAAAAGAGTGATGGTGGCTGTCTGAGGCAGTAGACACTAACAGCCTCTCCCCTGACAATGGCCAAGGACAACACTAAAATTAGTCAGCTCTCTGGCTACCCTGAGTTGGTTTGGAGTGATTCTATCGGTGGCGATTTGCAGCTTAAAAGAAGGGAGATGAAGTTAGGCTGTAGTGGGAGAGGTAGACTTCATGGAATTCTTAAAGTGAGTGCAAAGAAGATTTGGAGACTGTAACACAGGTAGAAATACATAGTAAGATATGGTATAATTTTTAAAAATTTTATTTATTATTTTATGTATATGCGTGTATTGCCTACATGTAGGTAAATGCACCTGTGTTCTAGTTTGTTTCTTCACTGCTGTGACAAAACACTCTGACCACTACCAACTTGGAGAGGAAAGGGTTTATTCAGCTTACATCTCCCAGGTCGCAATTCATCAGGGAGCCCAAGGTAGGAACTCAGGGCAGGAACCTGGAGGCAGGAGCTGGAACACAGGCCATGGAAGAATACTGCTTACTGGCTTGCTCCCCTGGCCCCTGCTCAGCCTGCTTTCTTATGCTACATAGGCCCACCTGCCCAGGGGTGGCACCACCCACACTGGGCTGGGCCCCCCCACATCACTCATCAAGAAGATGCCCTCAGACATGACCACAGGCCAATCCAATAGAGGAAATTCCCCAATTGAGGCTCCCTCAACCCAGGTGTGTCAAGTTGACACTAAAGCTATCCAGCACAACCTGTGTCGTGAAAAAAATTTTTTTAGGGTTGATAATAAATGGGTTTTGGTTTCAGTTGCGCTTTTTTTTTTTTTTTTTTTTTTTTGTCTTTTTGAGACAGGGTCTCCTTGTAGCCCCAGCTGTCCTGGAACTCATTATGTAGACCAGACTGGCCTCAAACTCACAAAGATCCATCTGCCTCTGCCTCCCAAGTGCTGAGATTAAAGGTGTGCACCACTATGCCCGGCATTTTGCTTTATTTTTATTTTATGTGTATGTATGTGTTGTGTGCATATATGCAAGCAAGTGCATACGTGTGATGCAATGCCCACGGAGGACAGAAGAGGGTGTTGGAGCCCCTGGAACTGGAGTTATGGGCAGTTGTTAGTAGCCATGAGCGTGCTGGGCTTCAAACCTGGGTCTTCTGTAAGAACAGCTAGTGCTTTTAATTGCTGAGCCATCTCTCCAGCTCCACAGGAAACACTCTGATTTTATACTTTCTGAAGAAATTTGTGTGCTAAAAGGCAGAGAAAAGAAACAGGCTATGAAGATGCAACCTATCTATTCACTCAGACTCAAGACCTACCTGGTGGAAGGCAAAGCTGGAGGGAACTAAGGACAGGCTGAATTCCCTTCCTTCTGGAGTCAGTTCTCTCTGTTTGTTTTGTTGAGACAGGATCTCCTTGTCGCCCCAGTTGACTTGTGTTAGGGTTCAGATCTGCAGCAACTTTAATATACGCTACTGGAGCTGAAATTACCGGGCTGCTGGCACCACACTTGCCCTCCAATGGATCCTCAGTAAAGGATTTAAAGTGGACTCATTCCAATTACAGGGCCTTGAAAGAGTCCTGTATTGTTATTTTTCGTCACTACCTCCCCAGGTGAGGAGTGGGTAATTTTTGTGCCTGCTGCCTTCCTTGGATGTGGTAGCTGTTTCTCAAAGCTTGGAACTCACTATGTAGGCCAGGCTGACCTCAGTCTCAGAGATTTGCTTGCCTCTGCTGCTCAAGTGCTAGGATTAGAGGACTGCGCATCAGGCCCAGCAGTTCTCTCCTTTTACCATGTAGGTTCTGGGGATCGAACTCAGGTAGTGAGGCTTGGTAGTAAGTGCCTTGCCTACTGAGCCATCTCAGAGTTAGTCTGAGCCAGGTGGACCTTTAACTTTATACCTAAAGCTTTTAAAACTTGCTAAATCTTTCTCTGCCTCAAACAAAAACATTTTATGTACACAGGTTGCCTGAGACCCACATCTCCACATCCATGTCTCATGTGTCTATGACTTGGAGGAAGGGACACCAGGTGTTCTTTCCACAGACCACCTGTTCTTTTTTATTTATGATGGCCCCTGGTATCTAAGTAAATGGGAACAAGCACAGCAGCACACTTGGAAACAGCTCTGACACCTACCCAGCAAATAAAGATTTGCAGCAGAAAGACTGCCTTTAGCCCTTGAAGGCAAATGCTCAGTGATCTAGTTGAGAGTTCCTTAAGCATGAGTCTCAAGCTCCAAAAATGGTGGGGATGGTACAGGCAGTGAGTGATGTGTGCACTATGCTTCTGATGTGCCTGCCATCATGCACGCTTACTTAACTGTATGTGGTAATTCTGAGAAATGCGAGCGTGCATTACAGTTAAGTACTGTTATGCCCGTTTTACACACAAAAGAGCTGCAGCACAAACACGTACTGCAAGTGCTGAAGCCAGGTCCATGTGACACTAAAGCTCAGGTGCTATTTGCTATGGTACGCTGCCCTGCCAGATGCGAGCGGGCCAGGCCCTGGGGCAGGATGAGCTTGTGTGACAGCACTGAAGCACACTCAGCAGTTTGATCTACTCGCAGGTAGGTTGAGAGTGAACAAAAGACTGAAGTGGGGGGAGCAGAGTCTAGAAGGAACTTTCACCTTTGTGAAGAAATCATGTTTTCTGTGCTGGACCATGGACTGTCTGAAGCCGGCTAGCAGGGTAGAGTGTACTGTTCTGGCACTGGCCAAAGTGATTTGTGGATCCAAAGAGCCAGATTCCCTTTCTGCCCATTCTTCCTTCAAAAATCTATACCTAAAGCTTTGGAAAATTGCTAAAATCTTTCTTTTCCCCAAATGCAAGACATATTTTATGCACGTGTGAAACAAGTCATGGGGCTATTGACTTGGACAGAGCACTTACAAAGTACCAGCAGACCAGAGCAAACCAAAGGGAGACAGTCCCTCACGCCAAATGCTATCATTAAACCAAAACTCTAGGGCAGGGAGATCCTAGAAAATTAAGGAGGGCTCCTCTGCTTTCAGATCTTAAAAAAAGTACCCCAAAGTGGGGTGATGTTAGTTGATGAGTTTTACTGTTTTATTGGTTCTATTTCCTTGTTTCTACTCATCATCACCACCATTCTGCCAGTGGGAGCTCTCCGTGTAGAGTGGAGGTTTCCCTGGAACAAAAATTAATTAGATCTACAATTACATTTGCTATAATTTTGTCTTTTGAAAGACAATAATGTTACATAATCTCCAAAAACATTCTGAGAGGCCACATGGAGCCAAAGACATGGCAAAGCCCAAAAGTCATCCAGAATACTAGGTTAATGGAATTTCATTTGGGAACAGTTCTTGATCTATTGCTATAAATGAGTAATAGATTGGGACTAAAAGCTCATGAGATTAAATCTTTTTCTTTGTCCTCAAGGAAAATAAATTCAAACAAAATTCAAAACACTACCTTCGGAGAACTGAGGTTCCCAGATGTTTCAGAACAGACTGTGGATAGCAGGTTTCTGGGGGAGATGAGGTATATGTTTGTTTGTTTGTTGTTTTATTATGCTGGGGACTGAACTCAGAGTTAAGGGTGGTTCGGTGATAAAGTGCTTGTCTATTGGTCTTGTTTTTGGAGACCCAGGGTCTCCCTAGGCACTTGTCTATCATGTGTGAGACCCTGAGTTTGACTCCCAGACCCATTCCCAAAAAGACACTGTAATGCAGATACATATCAGTAGCAAGTAAGTCCATATATAAACTATGCAAGAAGCAGGAAAAAGTGTCCCTGCCTTTTAAAATAAGGGATTGTTATGGAAATTCCAAATCTAGTTAGGAAGTCAAACCCAACATCTGGGTCAGGAAATGTTTCTCTTACATGTAAACTGTTTAAGACTTTTTATTGTTCTAACACTGGTAGAGATGGAAGCAAAACAACTATAATTTGTTATGCTATTTATACCCATTTCAAGAACATTAAACTGCCAAATAAAAGCAGTACCCTTTTTATTACTAAGTGGAACAACCTCAGTTCTTCTTCCCTGAATGCTACTTGAAATGGTCTCTGAGAAGTTGTTTTCTTGTTGTTGTTGTTGTTTGGTGTTTTGTTTTGTTGTTTTTTGAGACAGAGTCTCAAAAAAACCAGGTTTTTTTTTTTTGTCTTTTTGAGACAGGGCCTAGACCAGGCTGGCCTTGTCCTCCCAGAGATCCACCTGCCTCTGCCTCCCAAGTGCTGGGATTAAAGGTGAGCGCCACCACACCTAGCTAGCTCTGAGGAGTTTAAGAACATTAAGTATTTTTTTTTTTTCCTCTTTTTCAGTTTTGGATATTGAACCAAGGACCTTGTGCACGGTAGGCAAGTGTTCTACCACTGAGCTATATCCTCAGCCCTGAAATAGTTTCTAATTCCATTTGAGCACCAGGAATGAACAATCCCAAATTCAACACAGTTAAACGACTGAAAATCAATATATTTATGACACCTCAAATAAGATGACTGTCAACCTGTTCAGAACCGTTTAGAGCCGTATAGCCATATAACCTCAAGGGTCACTTTGCTGTGACTATTGAGGAAGTGGCTCCACTAATCATCACTGAGGCATATTTCTATTAAGGAAGAGTTATCAGATGTGATATGGATATCTGGTCATATTCAAGTGTTTGTGTTCTATGTGGATAAAGGATAACTCAAAGGACATAGATGAATTGCTATATGCTTTGTCAGATATTTGTTTCCCCCTCATGTCATTTTGGAAGAGTCACAGGACTTGCCTTACTATTCCCCTGTGAATCCATCAATAGATTGTTGAAAGCTGTAGATCCCAGAGAGGTAAGGGGACTAAAAACAGGAGTACATGATCCTTGCTGAGCAGGAAGAAGAAGGAGCAAAAGAGCTGGGCTTTTAGCCAGTCCTTTTTCTTTTTATGGAATTCTCAGATATGGGTGAATATTCCAAGCACCTCCAAAGTAGGCTACTTTTTAAAGGAACTCTTAGATGAAAAAGTAAGATACAGAATTCTGTTCCTATCAGAGCAACAGAAATGTAAGAAAAATGAATTCACTGATCATAGTTGAGAAGGTTAGGCCCTAACTTGGGCGAGTATCACAGGCTGCCTCCTGAAATGGTTGAGTGCCATTACAATTCCAGAAGGCTGAATATACAGGCAGGTCTCTTTTCTTTTTTTTTTTTTTTTTTTTTTTTTTTTTTTTTTTTTTTAAAAAAAAAAAAAAAAAAAAAAAAAAAAAGAGGACGATAAATCTTTCACTGTGATATATCAAAATAATATGTAGACCAGGCTGGCCTCGAACTCACAAAGATCTGCCTGCCTCTGCCTCCCAAGTGCTGGGATTAAAGGCATGCGCCACCACGCCTGGCCAGGCAGGTCTCTTAATACAGTGGGACAGAAGCAAAGCAAAACCCCATCATTTGCTTCTAGATTAATCTTATCTGGCATTTGTTGCCTAGAAACACATTTGGTAGAAACATTAATCACATGGGGAAAGGAGCTATGGAGCATGCGCTGAAATGTCCTGGGTTCAGCTCCACTGAGGATATGGCTGGTCTGTTGGTGACCTTATGCTGCCATCTTCTCTGAGGAGGACTGACTGTGTGTGCACTAAGTGTGGAAGCTGAAAAACAGACCAAAGGAAAAGAGCAAAGCTCCGGGAAAAAGGCAGGAGACAGACGAGAACACACTGCACAGTCATTCCTGCAGGAACCAGTTGGCCTAGACTCTTGGTGACCTGAATGTCCTCACTCCGGGGATGTCTCAGGATTATAGATCTTTACTGTTACAACCCTGGTATCAGGTTGAGTTATTGTATTTGTTTTGGTAAAATAATACTTTATAGATCATAGAGGATAAAAGATACTCATTCCTCACTGAGACTCAGCATGTATAATAACAGCTCAGGGAGGACCAAACCGACTTTGAAGATGTGGTGAGAAAGAACACAAATAACTGGGTTCCTGTGAACAGAAACAAATGTGGCCTACAGTCTGCTCTCTGTACTTGTACCAGCAGGCAGTCCTTGTCTCAGACAGATGCACCCACCTATTCAATCCTGGCTTCTCTGTTGTAGTTTCAAGCTATCCGAGGAAGCTGGAGTGAACCTGCCTTGGCCATGTACTCTCTGGTACCTGTACACAGGCTTCAGGGCCCTCTGTCTGCATGCTTTCCTATTCATGCTGGTCCCTCCCACACAACGAGCTGTTCAGTTGCCCTCTTTGCTGCCTCCTCAGCCACTGTTCGGCTCTCATACCAGTGCTACAGTGTGAAAACTGACCACCCCAGGAGAATCCCCTCTCTTGTTTAGTGGCAAGCTGACAGATAAATCTAAAAAACGAAATTATAATATATTGGGAGAAAACACAGATTGCAGTTTCCTAATCTTGGGAAAGTAAGCCACTGACAGAAAATGGAAAAAACAGAAAAACATAAAAGGTTGAAAAGTCTACATAATTAAGTTTCTATATGATGAAAAAAATTTAAAAAGTAAGGCAAATGACTAATAATTAGAATATATTCTTTTTTTTTTTTTTTTTTTTTTTTTTTTGTCTTTTCGAGACAGGGTCTCCCTGTAGTCCCAACTGGCCTAGAGCTCACTATGTAGACCAGGCTAGCCTTGAAGTCACAGAGATTAGCTTGCCTCTGCTGGGACTGAAGTTGTGCACCACCACCCCTGGCCAGAATATATTCTCTTTTTTTTGGGGGGTGGAGGTCTTGAGAAAGGGTCTCCCTGTAGCCCCAGCTGTACCAGAACTCACTATGTAGACCAGGCCGGCCTTGAACTCACAGAGATCTGCCTGCCTCTGCCTCCTGAGTGCTGGGATTAAAGACGTGCACCACCACACCCAGCACCCTGTCTCAAAAAAGACCCCCCCCAAAAAAAGGGACAACTCTCTTAAATGTGTCATGAATAATCTTAGTCACAAGTCATAGGAGCTCTGCTTAGGATTATTTCCTTAACTTATCTGTTCTTTCCTGATGCACCTACATATTTACCACACTCCATTTATGGAGTATTTCCTTTCCCGGTTCCTTTTTCTATTTATTTTTGTATATGGTATGCATGTATATGTGTGTACATGTATACACATGTATGTGGAAGCCCAAGGTTGATACTGGGAATCATCCTTGATTTTTCTTCCAACCTTATCAACTGAAGGATTTCCCAATGAAACTGAGTTCGCTGATAATGGCTAGTCTTGGTAGCCAACTAGCTCTGGGGATTTCCTATCTTTGCCTTCTGAAACTAGAATTATAGGAGACTGCCATGCTCATGAAGCATTTACATGAGTTCTGGTAATCCAAAACTCACATTTTTATAGTAGATACTTTAACCACGGAGCCATCTCCCCAGCCTTATGATGTATTTCCAAACAGGCAGAGCAAACACAGCTTCATTATTAATCTTTTTCAAAAATTTTTTGGCTATTTAAAAAAAAATATTACATTTATTTATTTATGTGCCATTGTGTGTGTGTGTGTGTGTGTGTGTGTGTGTGTGTGTAGGTCAAAGTGTCACTTGTAGAGGTCCGTTTTCTCCTTTCACCATGTAGATTCTGGGGGATCAAACACAGGTCATCAGTCTTGGTGGCAAGTGCCTTTACCTGTTGAACCATTGTGTCAGCCCATTTTACTAGCTGTTTTTTTAATTTTTCTGAATAAATTTAAACAATTGTTTAGCTAAATTTAAGGAGAAAGAAATTCTATTGGAATTTTAATCAAAACTGCATTAAAATTAGAGATTAATTTGGACAAGTTCACTGTTCAAAGATTCCTTTCACTTTAATCTTTTTTTTTTTTTAACCATTTAACTTGTTTTAATGTTGTTTCACAAATGGTGAAAAATACTAAAGTACAGACAAGGAATAATCATAATGTTGTGGCCAACATTACAAATATGGAATTATAGATAAGGTAATCGATGCAGCTCTGTGTTCGGGCCAGTCTCTGTGTTCCTGATGATTTTTCACTTTATTCTTATTGGCGTACTGGAGGCCATGAGGCCTGGAGATGAGTTGACCACACCGCAGCTCTATCTGGGAAAGGCTGTATACTGCTTTACACAGCAAAGGGGTAAATTACAAGGGATTCTGGAAAAGGAACTCTCCTCTGGGGCAAGTTTTTTAACAAGGGACTACCTCTGTCACTAGAGATGTTTAAGCAGATACTGTACAGCCTCTTTCTGAGCTAGAAAGAGTGGTTGAGTGAGTGGCTGGGGCTTAGAATGGTTAATTTTAAGTGTCAACTTCTGATGAAGGACTACCTAGAGGACTAGTAAGACATGATTTCTAAGTATGCCTGGTGTTTCTAGAGGAGACTGGTTTGTGAGTGGGGAAGATCTCTCATTGTGGGCAGGAATCATCCAATTTTCTGGAGAATTAGACAGAAAAAAAGTAAAAACAGAAAAAGGAAGGCAGAGAAAAGATCAGTCTCCATGTCCCACCCCACTCTAGCACACACAGTCTAGCTTTTCTGTCTTTCATGGGATGACTCAATAAGAAAGGTTCTTACTGGATATTAGCACTATGCTCTTGGACATTCAGAGCTTCTAGAACTGTGATCTAAACAAACTACTGCTTAAAATAATCCAGTGGGTGGTATTCTGCTGTAGCAACACAAAAAGACTAAGACAGGCTTCTATCTTGCTTGCTTCTCCCTTAGGTTCTTCCCTTTTCACTTAAAAACAGCAATCTCCACTCTTCCTGAAGTTCTCTGGCTTCAGCATCCTGATGCTTAGTTTTACTGTAAGCTCTGGGTACTGCTGCCCAATAACTCCAGACCCATGTGTCTGGTCCAAACAAATGCTGGTACCCTTCTTAGCCCTGTCAGTAGCTTAAGTGGTATAGCAGGGCTGGCCTCTACGCAGGCAACCATAGTGAAGGAAGATGAAATGACCTGACTCAGCATGACTGCCTCTCCTATGGCATCCTATTATCGGTCTCCTGCTAGGATCTCAAGTGATTCTCTACAGGAATTCCCAGACCCAGACCATGTCCTAGGCCTCGGGAGAAGCCTGGAATTTTCTCCTACAAAATTCCTTTCCTCTGCTCCTGTGATGGTGAATCTTGATTGTCAAAGGCCTTTTGATTTGAGAATCACCATGGAAATGAATATTTGGATCTGTGAGATATTTTTCTAGATTAGTCTAATTGAGGTAGGAAGATCTACCCTAAATATGGGCATCACCATTTCATGGGCTAGGGTCCCAAAAGGAATGGAAAGGCAAACAAGAGCGAGCAGCTACATTCATCCCTCTGAGTCTTGACTGTGGATCCACCTCGACCAGCTGCTTCAGGTTCCTGCTGCACCGATTTCCCCACCTTGAAGTATGAGCTAAAAACGAACATTTCCTTCCCTAAGTTGCTTTTGTTAGGTATTTTTCCATGGTAAGAGACAAGTAACTAACACAACTATCTTTCTATTAAGTCAATTACACCTCATTTCACCTAACTTTACTCTCCAGTTATTTTTTTCTACTTTTTTTTTTTTTTTTTTTTTTTGAAGCAGGGTCTCCCTGTAGCCCCAGCTGTCTTGGAACTCACTATGTAGATCAGGCTGGCCTTGAACTCACAGAGGTCCACCTGCCTCTGCCTCCAGAGTACTGGGATCAAAAGGCATATACCACCATGCGCAGCCCTTTCAGTTATTTTTTCTAAAAAAAGCTCATGGTTATTGTCAGCTCTATTGATTTTCTTCATCCTACGATCACCTTCCAGGCTTAGTTATGGGTTCAGCATCCCTGTACTCATCAATCCTTCTCCTAGCTGACGCTTATCTACATATGCCAGTTCACCTAAGAAATGGTAAAGAAATCTTTGGATGAACCATCTTCACTAATGACTTGGCCCTCTAGGCTGAGTATACATCAGTCAGCTTTTGTTGTTAATGACAAAATACTCAAGAGAAAATAATTTAAAATAGGAAAGGTTTATTTGGGCTCATGTTTTCAATGGTTTCTATCCATGGTTGGCTATAGTTCCACTGCTTTTATTCATGTGGCAAGGTAAAAATATCCTAACATAAGGGCACAGCAAAGGGAAAGCTACTGGCTTCATGGAAAACAGGACAAAAAGAGACAGAAAAGTAAGGACAAGATATACCTTTCAAAGGCATGGCCCCAGGAACTGACTTCCTCCAGCTAGGCCTCACCCCATAATAGCCCATTTAGCTACCAAATTCATAATCCAATCATCACTTAATAGTTCCACCAATAGGGGACCAATCTTTAACACATGGGCCTGGGGACATTTTATATCCAAATCATAGATGGAATCCCCTTATCCCTCTTATTATCAATCATTATAACCATTCTGTTTGTGTAGAAGATGCTGAGGGCAAAACAAACCTAATGATGCTGATCCCTGGCCTATATAGTGCACAGAATAAGGAACAGCAGGCAGGACAAGGCTCACTAGATTCTGGGATATGGAGGAGGCATGATGTGGTTGCCCTCAAAGAATGAGCAAGCTGCTGACAGGGCTTTTCACATAATTCTGGGAACCCAGGAGACGAAAGTCTAGGCTTGCTGTTTCTTTCCTTTATTATCCCAAAGAGGGAAAAAAAACAACCCGATTATGGCCTCCTTTTGTCATGAAGGCATTGTTATGACTGTGACTCCAGGAAGATGACTCAACTTTTCGGGCCTTTAGTTTCCTCATCTCTTAAATGGAGTGGCTGGATTATATCGGTGGTTTTTGAAATGATTAGTTATGGAACCTATTCTTCCAACTACCATTTCTGCAGAAGTTTTTTTAAAAGTAAGGTTTTAAAACCACATGATTCAATCTTTTTTGTACTTTCATTAGTACTGGTCAATACAATAGTCACTACTTAATTGAAATTAAATAAAGCATTTTAATTTTCCAGTCCCATTAGCCATGTTTGAAGTGCTCAATAGCTACAAGTTGCCTATGGCTACTGGATCAGACAGTGCAGGTAAGTTAGAACAGACTTCTCATCCTGAGTTCTGTGTATAGCACTTCTAGTATGTGTTTGTACATGCATGCAGAAACACACACACACACTCATTTTGTGCAAATACTAGCATGTTTTGTACTCTTACCCTTACAAAAGTTCCTTTCAGAACATACAAAGAAACAGCTGCAGTGAAGAGACTAGGGAGTGGATCCTAAAGCCAGAAAACTCTGCCACTTACAGTGACTCTGGGTTACTTAACCTCTCTAAACCTTAATTTCCATATCTTTGAGATACATAATTCTGATCAACTTGCTGGATCAAGAAATGTCTAGGGCATTATTGAAGCACACCTTTCGGTATGTCTATGAGGATGTTGCCAGAGAGGACTGACTGAGGGAAGAAGTCCTACTCCGAATGTGGGTAGCACTATCTCGGTAGTGGATTGAATGAAAAGAGGGAAAAGAGGAAGTCAGCTGAGCACTGGCATTCCCCTTTCCTGGCCTTCCTGTTCCAGAGATGTGCTGAGGTGAGGTGCCCTAGCAGCATGCTCCTGTTCAAGAAAGGCCCTTGAAGATCCTGGGTGGAGACCTAACCTTCCAGTTGGACCAGGTCAGTCACACAAACCCTTAAGCCATGCTAAAGAGATAAGTGGAATAATTAGTTCTTTAATGAGATACTGTACTTTCCCTTCCCAGAACCTGATAACTAATGCATAGTAATCAGAGCTTTGTAAGTTGCCTGTTTTTCTGGATTCTTGAGAAGAGTGAATCCCTCCCTTTCTTCAATCTCTTTTCTAAGCATGCTTTCCCTATCAGCCATGTAGCTGCTGATGCCCTTGGAGGTTTTTCTGTTTTAGTCCATTCTCAAATTCTTTCGTTAATGAGACTAAGAACCCTAAGAGGGGACCCTGATTCCCCCTTTATCTCTGGTGACCATGAAAGGACCCCCAAAATTTCTGGTAATAGTCCCACTGCCATGGTCTGCCACCATGCCTTCTATCATGATGAATTGTATCCTCCCAAACTGTTGGCCCAAATAAACCCATCCCCTTTAAGTTGCTTCTTGCCACGCATTCTGGTAAAGTAACAAGAAAAGCAATACAGCATGTATTGGTGCATGTAATCAAGATTACATGCACCAAAACCACGTAAAGCATTTACAGCACCTGTCATGTGGCAAGCCCTGACCAATGTCAGTTCCATCACCGTTACCAACCTCTCTTCTAACAGCACATGCAGGCCACTGTAAGAATGGTAAGGGCTGCCTGTACTGCTGCCAGTCTTTGTTGTTATAAGCACTAGAGTAATAATTACCTGTATGCACATAGCGATACATATGTGGAATTAATTTTGAGGGAGTCTGCCAAATTGTCCTCAAGGGTTCTTCCACCTTACATTCACCCCTCAACAAGGGAGGCCATTTCCTTTGCCATATAGCATGTGTCCTTCTGTGACTGGCTTATTTCAGTCAGCAGTGTCCTAAGGCTCAGCTAAAGTGTGTCATCTGTTCACCTTCTTTCCAAATGCCCCACCCCATCATAGTTCCAGGAGTCGCCATCTTCCTCATGGGTGGGTTCCAGTGATGACAGCACAGTCCTCCAGAACTAAACCTGCAGTGAAGAGATGACCTGCCACCATTGTTTTAAAAACCCTCAAGGAGGGGGGCTGGAGAGATGGCTCAGTAGTTAAGAGCATTGGCTACTGTTGCAGAGGACCTGGGGTTCAATTCTCAGCACCCAGATAACGGCTTACAATGGTCTATAACTCCTGTTCCAGAGGATCTGATGGCCTCTTCTGGCCTCCATGGACATTACATGCACATGGTGCACCTACGATCTATGCAGGCAAACCACTCATACACATACAATTAAAATAAATAAGTAGATAAAATTTAAAAACCCTTAAGGAGCTGGGCATGGTGGCACATGCCTTTAGTTCCAGCACTTGCAAAAGAAGGCAGATCTCTGTGAGTTCCAGACCGGTCTGATCTACATGGTGAATTCCAGGCCAGCCAGGGTTACATAGTGAGATATGTCTCAATGAAAAAAAATATTATTTAGGAGCTGGAGAGATCACTCAGCAATTAAGTGCTCTGGCTGCTGCTCTTCTAGAGGACCCAGGTTCAAGTCCCAGCACTCACATGGTGGCTAACACCATCCCTAACTCCAGTTCCAGGGGATCTGATGCACTTTTCTGACTTCTGTGGGCATTGCATGGCACGGGTGCACCTACCTATATGCAGGCAATACACTTATACACGTAAAATAAAAATAAAATACTTTAAAAATTTATTTTATGTGCATGTTGTATGTGTACCTGAGCTTATGTGCACCACATGTGTGCAGGTGCCTGCAGAGGCCAGAAGACAGTGACCCCTGGAACTGAAGTTACAGGCAGTTATGAGCCACCTGATGTGGGTGCTAGGAAGGGAACCTGGGTCCTCTTCAAGACCACTAAGTGTTCTTAACTGCTGAGCCATCTCTCCAGCTGCCAGAATTAATTCTTTTTTAAAAAAATATTTTATTTGGGGCCGGAGAGATGGCTTGGCACTTGGGAGCACTGGCTGCTCTTGCAGAGGACCCGGGTTCAATTCCCAGCATCCACATGGTGGCTATGAACCGTCCTTAACTCCAGTTCCAGGGGAACCTGAAGCCTTCTTCTGACCTCCACGGCATTGCACGACATGGGTGCACTCACATACATGCAGACAATATACTCATACACATAATTTTTTTTTTCTGTCTTTTTGAGACAGGGTCTCCCTATAGCCCCAGCTGTCCTGGAACTTGCTATGTAGACCAGGCTGGGCTCAAACTCACAGAGATCCGCCTGCCTCTGCCTCCAGAATGTTGGGATTAAAGGTATGTGACACCACAACCTGGCCACACACACACAGTTTTTAAAAAATACCAGTAAGGTAGAGAATGACTTAGGAAGATACCCAACGTCAACTTCTGGCATCCACATGCACACATACACCACACACACTAAAGCAGTTTATTTAGCTCACTTCTGGAGGTACAGTGTGCTGTACAACATCAGCCCAGCTCTGGTGAAGGCCTCATGGTAGATGGCATCACTGTGTGTTCCAAAAGTTAGAAGAAAAGGATTTTGAATGTTTTTATCACAAAGAAATGATAACCAGTTGAGGAGGTAGGTGTGCCTTCCCTGATCTGAACATACAGAATACATTTAGACACTGAAACACTCTGCTAGGTACCCCATAAATGTAAAAGATAAAAATTACCAGTGTTGATGGGTGTGATGCTCACCCCTGTAACCCTAGCACTTGAGATGCAGAGGCAGAGAAACAGGAGTTCAAGGTCATCCCTGGCTACATAAATAGTTCTAAGTTTAGCCTGGTTTACATGGTAACCTATCTCAAAACAAACAACAAACAAATAAACAAAACCCCAAATTCCCCAAACCAAAAAACCAAACCCCCAAAATTGTGAGAGCATATTTTTTCATGTGCATGGGAAAGTTGTACATGATGCCAGCTTCAAGAAGAGTATTTCCTTCTAGGAACTGAGGTTGATTTGAAGTGTCCTCACTCTCCTTCCTCCCATGGCTATCTTCCCTGGGCTCAGGGCCACTGTGGGTCAAATATGCTGGCATGGGTATGTAGTATGACACCATCCAACACCAACATCCATCATCGCACTTTAAGAAAAAAGAGGGCTTGATCCTTGTCACTGCTCCCTCTCCATTCCTAGGAGAGC
Source organism: Nannospalax galili (assembly GCF_000622305.1). NCBI lineage: Eukaryota > Metazoa > Chordata > Mammalia > Rodentia > Spalacidae > Nannospalax > Nannospalax galili. The sequence goes on from NW_008328331.1 coordinate 465,349, forward strand.
TCGTGTGTCTTAGATAGTAAGAGACCACATGAATCTGTACTGAGCATGTTTTCCATTTTCTTACCCATGAAATGTTGACTAGGGATAAAGAAGTAATCTTGCCACAAGAGGCTTATGATTTCAGAGTTTAATTTGGTCTTCCTGAGGGTGAAAAGATAAAGTTCAATTGAGGGTTATTTGTTTAGTGTAAATTAAACTTGGTCCTGCAATAGAATTCCTTAAAATTCTTCAGCTGTTACTTATTTCCTTAGTAAGCACATCCAGAAATATAGAAGAGTTGTGTATATTAGCTTCATTTCTGTTGCTGTGATAAAATACTCTGAGGAGAGCAACTTAGGGAGAAAATGTTTATTTTAGCTTACAATTTCAGGTTACAGCCCATCGTTGAGGCAAATAAAGATGGCAGGAGCTTGAAGCAGCTAGTCACATCACATCATAGTCAAGAGAGAGGGAGCGATGAGTGAGTGAATGCTTGCTCTCCCCTTTACACTCAGCTAGGGCCCAGCCCGTGAAATGGTGCTGCCCGCATTCAGGGCGGGTCTTCCCACCTTAATTGACCTAATTAAGAAAATCTCCCACAGGCATGCTCACAGGCCATCACAATCCAATTCCTCATTCAGACTCTCTTGCCAGGTGATTTAGATTGTGTACTATGCATTACAGGCTGTTTCCTTTAACATTTTTTTTTTTTTTCCTTCTTACTAAAAATACTCAAGAGTCAGCATGGTTGCTTATCAGGTAAAGATGCTTGCTGCCAAGCCTGACAGCCTGAGTTTGGCCCCCAGGACCCACACAGAAGGGAAGAACTGACTCCCACAATTTGTCCTCTGACCACCTCACCCCCCTACACACAAATGTCATGGCACATTAATGTCATGGCAGGTACATACCACAAATAACAAAATATAAAAAAATTATTCAAGGTGAAGTGTTGGAACATTGTGATATGAACAAAATCACGTTCTTTTCTAGAGCTCTGTGGACTTATGTCTTCTCACACAGGCCAGCAGTGTGGATCCTATGCCCTGGGCTTCAGGATCCTTAAGGGCTTTTTTGTTTTGTTTTTATGAGACAGGGTCTTACTATGTAGCACCTTACTGTGCTTATAAAACACAAAATTTCATTTATACCTAAGCCAAGTAACAAGAAAAATATATCTTTATTACTAATAGAGTGTAAAAAATATTGGGCTAGCAAGAAGGCCCAAAAGGTAAAAGCACTTGCTGCACAAACCTGGGTGATTTGAGTTTGATCCCCAGAACATATGTAAAGGAAGGAGACAACAAACTCCACAAAATTGTCCTTTGAGCTCCACACATGTGCTGTGGCATGCACGTCCCCACACATATAATGCATACACACATACTAGTAATAATTTTATAATATCCATGATTCAGCTAGGTATAGTGGAGCATTCCTATAATCTTTGCACTCAGGAGGCTAAGGCAGGAGGATTGTGAGTTTGAGGCCAGCATGTGCTACACAGTGAGTTTTAGGTTAGCTTCGGCTACAGAGTAAGATCCTGTCTCCAAAAATAAAACAAAACAAAAGCAATATGGTCTGTATTAAAGAATAAGTACAACCAAGTAGAGAATTTCCCTCTAGGATTAATATACTATCACCATGTAGGAATTTTGTTCTCAGAAATATGAGAATGCTCCTTCACTAGAAAAATCTATTTATGTTGTCAATAATATAAATGGACTAAAAGAGAAGAAACCACACAGCCCAGCAAATGCCAAAATGGAATTTAATATACTTATTATCTATTTCTGGATTAAGAAAAAAAGCTCCCAGCAAACTCACCCTGAAGGCAAGTTTCCTTTAGTTGACTGATATCAAGAAACAATACTAGGGGTTGGAGAGATGGTTTGTTGGGGAAAAAAAAAAAAATGAAATACCTTGATGAATGCTGTAAGAACTCTGCATTTTGATAGAAAACTCTGTTTAAAATGTTGATTTAGATTTACTTGCTAAGCTTGCCTGTTCCGTGTTCTGCTATCTACCACACATGGATGATTAACCTAGTTGAAATGCTAAGAATTGAAGTGCTGTAAACCTCCTTCCTGGACCCTGGACCCCAGACTCAGTTGATTTACAATGTGTCCTGTAGGCCTGTGGCCTGTTTCCAGATAACCGATAAGGACCAAAGAGAAGGAAGTTGCACCAGGCTTACACCAGATCTACCCTTCCTGGAAAAGATGTTTAACCAAAACTATAGCTTTTAGATGATTGATTAAAGTGTCTGCTGAGGAATGCTTTTTGTGTAATGACTGTGTGGGCCTATATAATCTGTACCTGAAACTGAATGGGGGTCGATCATTCTGACCAGACTTGCATGTCTTGGGAAGCCAATCGGCCCCAGCTAGCTGGAAAAGTAAAGACTCTGCTTGATTTTTACATTTCCAATCTCGTGTATTTGTTATCTGGAGGGGACCCATCGAGTTACGGACCCTAACATTTTGGGGGCTCGTCCCGGATTCGAGGGGGGACCCCTGGAAAACAAAAGACGGATGGAGGCAGAGTTTCATACGAGGAAGGCCCTCGTAACAAGTCTCAGGTTCGAGTCCTGAGCAGGGAAGTCCAGGTTCGAGTCCTGGCCCTAGGGGTTGGAGAGATCCGACTCTGGGAAGGAAGCTTAACGACAGGAAGCTGGCGCCAGAAGTGGAAAAGGTCGAACTCCTGACCCTACGGCAGTCCGAGTGGACGCCCTTCGGGAGAATTACCAGGAGCCTTGGGAATCTGGAAGGTGAGAGTGAGAGTGGTGAATGCGGCGCGCGCCAGAGTGAGAGGAGGACCGGTCCGAGTGAAAGTAGTGAAATGTGGTGTGGATGTATGCTGATGGTTACGCTCCTTATAGTAGTAGTGGGATTGGTTCTGTATTTCTCTATACGCACCTGGTTCTAAAACTTTTTT
>NW_008328331.1:474355-480126 GCF_000622305.1 Nannospalax galili
TTGCCCTGAAGGAGGAATGTTGTTTTTACAGAGACCATTCAGGTATAATAAAGGATAACATGGCAAAGATACGAGAGGGATTAGAGAAACGAAAGATGGAAAGGGAAGCCAGTCAAGGGTGGTTCAGCTCTTGGCTTAATCAAACTCCTTGGGTGTCAACCCTTCTCTCCGCTGTTGCAGGGCCCTTAATTATCCTTCTCTTGCTTGTCACGATTGGGCCCTGTATAGTAAACAGACTGCTGAGGTTTGTCCAAGAAAGAATAGACTCGGTTCATCTCTTGGTGCTGCGGCAGAAGCACCAGGTTGTAGAGTCGGCTGAGGAAGATTCCTCAGTTTTACCAAGACAAGGGGGGGAATGTTGGAAAAAAAAATGAAATACCTTGATGAATGCTGTAAGAACTCTGCATTTTGATAGAAAACTCTGTTTAAAATGTTGATTTAGATTTACTTGCTAAGCTTGCCTGTTCTGCCTGATTTGTATCTACCACACATGGATGATTAACCTAGTTGAAATGCTAAGAATTGAAGTGCTGTAAACCTCCTTCCTGGACCCTGGACCCTGGACCCCAGACTCAGTTGATTTACAATGTGTCCTGTAGGCCTGTTTGCACATACCAGATAACCGATAAGGAACAAAGAGAAGGAAGTTGCACCAGGCTTACACCAGATCTAGCCTTCCTGGAAAAGGTGTTTAACCGAAACTATAGCTTTTAGAAGATGTTTGATCAAAGTGTTTGCTGAGGAATGCTTTTTGTGTAATGACTATGTGGGCCTATATAATCTGTACCTGAAACTGAATGGGGGTCGATCGTTCTGACCAGACTTGCATGTCTTGGGAAGCCGGTCGACCCCAGCTAGCTGGAAAGTAAAGACTCTGCTTGATTTTTACATCTCCAATCCCGTGTATTTGTTACCTGGAGGGGACCCATCGAGTCACGGACCCTAACAGGTTCAGCAGTTCAGAGCACATGCTGGTCTTGCAGAGAACCTGTTTTGATTCCCAGCACTCGTGTCAGGTGACTTGTAACTCCAGTACTGCACTCACATGCACAAACTCACACACTGGACGGGTGTGGTGGCGCACGCCTTTAGTCTCAGCACTTGGGAGGCAGAGGCAGGTGATCTCTGTGAGTTTAAGGCCAGCCTGGTCTACATAGTGAGTTCCAGGCAAGCTGGGGCTACAGGAAGACCTTGTCTTAAAAAGACAAAAACAAAATGGCAGGGATGTAAATATTGTGAAGAGCCGGGTGTGGTGGCGCATGCCATTAATCCCAGCACTCAGGAGGCAGAGGCAGGCAAATCTCTGAGTTGGAGGCCAGCCTGGTTTACATAGCAAGTTCCAGGCCAGCTGGGGCTACAGGGAAACACTGTCTGAAAAAGACTCCCTCCCCGCACCCCCCCTAAAAAATATATATATTATGTATATTATGAAGAAGAAACATTAACTCTGGTTTTTTTTTTTTTTTGAGACAGGGTCTCTCTATAGCCCCAGCTGGCCTGGAACTCATTCTGTAGACCAGACTGGCCTTGAACTCACAAAGATCCGCCTGCCTCTGCTCTGCCTCCCAAGTGCCAGGAGTAAAGGTGTGCATCACCATGCCTGGCAACACTTTATTTCTAACAGTTTACGAAAAACAATAAATAAATAAATAAAAATCAGTAATCAGTTGATCTGCCTTTCAGTGGTACTTAGAACTAATTGATAACAACCAGTTACAGATTTTTTTGGTCAAGTATAGAGGTGCTTGCATTTAATCCTAGACCTTAGGAGGCAGAGGCAGGCAGCTCTGTGAATTTCAAGACCCTGTCTCAAAAAAAAAAAAAAAAATCAGTAAGTATAATCAAACAAACCCCATGAAGGTCTAAAAAAATCAGTATCATAGTACAGACAAGGGCTAACACTACAGAGTCCTTGTTCTTCCATGGAGGTAGAAAAAAAATATGGAAACACAGAAGAACAAAAAAGGAGGGAGGCAAAAGCTGTAGGTAGCAGTGCACACCTGTAATCCCATCATCGGGAGATGGACACAGGAGGATCCTGGGCCCCACTGGACACATCCAGTCTGGCCAACTGGTAAGCTCCAGGTTCAATGAGATCCTGTCTTGAAAATAGGTGGAGAGCTAGAGAGGAAGACACCTGGCATTGACTTCTGGCCTCCACATGGCATGCATGTGCACATATCCACTCAAAAAAATCATAGTGACTAGGCAGCAGACACAGAGGCTGATGTAGGAGGCCAGGGTTCCAGGGCAGGAACCCTGATGGAGCTGATAGAAGAATCCTGACCCACAGGCTACATGAAAATATTTTGCTGGGGTTGAATAGTAATAAATGTTTTACTAAAGCAGGAAACTTTTTGAGTGCTGACTGGACAAATGTTGCAAAATCTGAAGCATTTTGGATTTAAAATTGGTAAATGAGGGATGTTCAACTGATTCTAAGAAGTATTCCAAAATCTTAAAAACTTTGAAATTGGGAATGCCTCTGGTCACAAGCATTCTGTAAAAAGGCATACTCACCATGTAGTTACACAGAAAACAGACAAAAACAAGCTGAATTTAAGTGTAGGTGGGACAAGACATGGAACAGGAAGGAACAGAAGGATGTACCCTGCACTGCACTATGCCTATCTGCAAACCACATTCCTTTGTTTCTCTTGACACAAGGTTTCATATGTACTATGGGCTGGCCTTGAATTTAGTATGTAGCTGAGGGCAACCTTGACTTTCTGATCCTCCTGCTTCTATTTCCCGAGTGCTGGGATTATAGACTTGTGCTACCATGTTTGATTTATGCAGCGCTGGGAAGCAGGCCCTCATGCATGCCCTTCCACCAAGTGAGCTGCATCCCCAGTCCACAAATCACACTTCTATCATGTTTTGTTTTGTTGAGACACAGTCTAGTGTGGCCCATGATGGCCTTGAACCCACTATGTAGCTGAGGTTGGTCTTGAACTGATCCTCCTGCCCCCATTTCCCAAGTGCTCAGATCACAGGCCTGTGTCACCACACTGGGCTCATATCCATCATCTTAGTTTGAGAAGATGAGATAACAGGCAGCAAGAGTATGATAAAGAGAGAAATTTTCATTTTTCTTAGGAAGAGATCAAGATATAACAACTAAAATAAAAATCTAGAAATAGCAGCTGTAAGCATGCTACCAAGCAAGGCAGAGGTGAATCCCATAGAACTAGTGAGGAGGTAAATAGCGCTGCAGTCTGGGAGCAGGAAATGTCTTTGAGGGCCAGCTGGCCGCTTGCTCCTGTGGGCCTTTTCACACATTAATATAGGCATGTAGAATACTGACACACAGCCGGGCGTGGTGGCGCATGCCTTTAATCCCAGCACTTGGGAGGCAGAGGCAGGCAGATCTCTGTGAGTTCAAGGCCAGCCTGGTCTACATAGTGAGTTCCAGGACAGCTGGGGCTACAAGGAGACCCTGTCTCAAAAAGACCAAAAAAAAAAAAAGAATACTGACACACATACAAGCTAAGCAAACCAAAAATATCTCTTGAAAATTTTGAAGAAAAAAGATGACTAGATGAGTTTTTCGAACATACCAAGAAAGTACCAATAATTCAGAGAAGGATATAAAAGGCTAACAAACTCCAAAAGGATGCTCACTTCCACTTGAAATGAAAAAACTAGATGTAATGCCATTTTATCTTAGGTTGAAAAGATCACAAGAGCTTGTCTATCCAGATCGCCAGCGTGCAGTGCTGGCTTATAGAAGTATGATAGGAACAGCTTTACAGGAGAGCAACTTGACAATATAGGGAAAGTGTCACACACCCTTCAGAAAGAAAATTCACTTCCAGGAACCTATTCTACTAAACCTAGGACTATTTCAGCAATCTTTAGCACAAAACATCAAAAGGCTAAACATCATCATGACAATTAAAAAAAAAATTTTTTTTTGAGACCAAGTCTCAGTATGTAGCCCTGGCTGAACTCAAACTCACAGCAATCCTCCTGCCCCAGTGTCCAAATGCTGAGGTTATAGGCATGTACTATCATGCTTGGCTATTAAGATACTTTAAAAAATTTGAGGTAAAATCCATATAAACTAAAATTTTCCTTTTAAATTAGTTTCAAGTGAGTAACTTAGTGGCTTAACAGACATCACCACTATCTAATTCCAGAACATTTTTCTTACCAATATATATCTGTATGTACTGAATCCCCCTGACCTTCAAGTCCTTGGAAACCACTAGACTGCTGTTTCTGTGGATTTTTCTGTTCTGGACCTTTCATGTTAACATGACCATATACGTGGTTTTTGACTTGTCTTTCACTTGGCATAATGTCTCAAGGCACTTTCATGCTGTGGTCTGTGGTTGTGCTTCATTCCTCAATATGGCTAAACACATAGTCCAGGTTCATTGATCCCCAGTAGGACTTAGGTGTCAGCAGAATCCCAACTACTCAGTTACTTCAGCTTTTTGTTGTTGCTGTTTTTTTCTTCCTTCCTTCTTCTTTCTTTCTTTCTTTCTTTCTTTCTTTCTTTCTTTCTTTCTTTCTTTTTCTTTCTCTATCATCTATCTATCTATCTATCTATCTATCTATCTATCTATCTATCTATCTATCTATCTATTTTTTGTAGTCTGTGCTAGCCTCGAACTCACTGTACAGCCTAGGCTGGCACTGAAATCTCCATCCTCCTGCCTCCTACCCAGAATATTACTGGTGCCTAGTCACAGGATCCTCTGCCTAGCACTTGTTACACTGCAGGTGCCCAGAAGGAAAGCTGGGGTTCGACATGAACCAGTGTTTGTGGGAACAGTGTAGACACAGTGAGCCACTCATCCAGCAAGGTGGGGGGAGCCTTTCTGAAATCCAAGCTTTCAAATGCTCACCAAGAGCTGGCCTTGGAAGCAGCCTTTAAGGGGAGCCACCCCTGGCTGGCTATGGTCATTCTTCTTCCAACAGTCTCCACGTTTCTACAGTACTCGGCACAGACTGTCATGACCTCTTTTCTGAAATTCAAACAGATGAAGGGTAAGACTTCCCTACTTGCTGTGCAAACTGTTGGTGGAGCTCCCTACACCCTTTCATTTCAAAGTTTTGTTTAGAATGTCAAGTTTCACCTATGTAGCACACATACACTAGTGGGAGAGGGGAGGTAAGGATTAATTGCCACAGAACAAATTATATTTTACATCTTCGTTGTTGTTGCTGGCTTTTTTTTTTTTTTTTTGGTTTTTTTGAAAAAGGGGCCCCTGTTGCTCCAGCTGGCCTGGGTCCTGAAACACTATGTAGACCAGGCTGTCCTTGAACTCACAAAGATCTGCCTGCCTCTGCCTCCCGAGTGCTGGGATTAAAGGCGTGCACCACCACGACAGGCTGCTGTTTTTTTTTTTTTTTTTTTTTGAGACAAGGTCTCCCTGAAGCCCCAGCTAGCCTTGATCTCACAGAGATCTGCCTGCCTCTGTCTCCTGAGTTCTGGGATTAAAGATGTATGCCACCATGACTGGCCATATTTTACATCTTAAAAAAGCTTATATTCTTTTTTTAAAAATTATTTTTATTATTTTCATTTTATGTGTATGAGTGTATGAGTGTATTGCCTTCATGTATGTGAGTGCACCCGTGTCGTGCAATGCCGCAGAGGTCAGAAAAGGGCTTCAGATACCCCTGGAACTGGAGTTAAGGATGGTTCGTAGCTGCCATGTGGGGGCTGGGAATCGAACCCTGGTCTTCTGCAAGAGCAGTCAGTGCTCTTAACCACTGAGCCATCTCTCCAGCCCCATGTGTATATTCTTTTAACTGCT
>NW_008328331.1:482030-497175 GCF_000622305.1 Nannospalax galili
TTTATTTTTATTTTAAGCGTATGAGAGTATTGTCAGTAGGTGCACCTGTGTTGTGCAGTGCCTGTGGTGATCAGAAGAGGGCATTGGATTCCCCTGGAACTGGAGTTAAGGACAGATCGTAGCCACCATGTGGGTGCTGGGAATCGAGCCCGGGTCCTCTGCAAGAGCAGTCAGTTCTCTTAACCGCTGAGCCATCTCTCCAGCCCCATATTCTAAATTTTATTTATTTACGTATTTACTTATTTATTTATTTTCATATTCTTGAGATGGGGTCTCCCTATATGGGTGCACTTATATACATGAGGGCATAACACTTATAACACTCAATCTGTTAAGATTAAGGGTGGAACCAAACTGGAACTTCTATTTCTCCAATAAATTATGGGTTTGGCCTGACAGGAGGGGTGGGTATCATAGTAGGAGAAACAAGGCTACAGAGTCAGTTCCATCAGCACAGGGTAAGGACCCAGACAGCACCATCTGCACACGTTGAGGGGACAAGAGAGATCCATCTGCACAGTTCTGGGACAGATGGCTCTAATAGATAGCTAGGGGAACTAGTGTCCTCCAAGTTTAGGCCCACTCTTAAAAACTTAAGGAGACTGGAAAGATGGCTCAGCAGTTAAGAGTACTCACTGCTCTTGCAGAGGACCCACGTTTGATTCCCAGCACCCACATGGTGGCTAACAACCATCTGTAACTCCAGTTCCAGGGGATCCAACACCCTCTTCTGACTTTCACAGGCACTTCACAACACAGGTGCACCTACCTACATGCAGGCATAACAAGTCATACATATAAAAATAAAAAAATAAGTATTTTTTAAACAATGAAAGTAAAAAAACAAAAACAAAAACAAAACCCTAGCTGGGTATGGTGGCACATGCCTTTAATCCCAGCACTCAGGAGGCAGAGGCAGGTGGATCTCTGTGAGATCAAGGCCTGTCTGGTCTACATAGTGAGTCCAGGTCAGCTGGGGCTGCAGGGAGACCCTGTCTCAAAAAGACAAAAACAAAAACAAACAAACAAAAAACTCCAAAACAACAACAAAAACCCCCACCATTCTGACAAGTGGAAAATTTAAAAGACCTCTAGGTTAAATGGTAGTACTATATCAATGTTAACTTGTTGGCAATTTATTGTCAAGTGACTCAATCAAATAATATTGTAATGTGCTTGAAAAAAAGATTTATTTTTCTTTATGTGTATATGTGTGTGTCTCTGTCTCTGTGTATGTATGCCATGTATGTGCAGGTGTCAACAGAGGTCAGAAGAGGAACTGGAGTTTCACATGGGCCTGGGAACCAAACTTGGTCCTCTGGAAGGGCAGCAGGCATTTGTAACTGCTGAGCCATCTCTCCAGCCCCCTGGGAATCTATCTTTATAATGAAGTCAGGAAAGGAGTCTCTCAGAAGACAATAAATAAATCAGAACATTTTACGTTGTTTGAATTGTAGCTCTCAAGAGATTTGTCTCAAAAAAGAAAACACACGCAGAGCCAAAAATTGCCTGATATTTCATAGGCTGCTTGCTGCTAGATTATAATACGACACTGCTTGTCTGTGGGAACTCAGAGACAGAAAAAAAGTTTCCTGCAATGTGGGTATTCTGTTCAGACTCAAAAGTAGATTCAGAGGGACAACACAAAGACTGACTTTTTTTTTTCCTCCAAAAGAGAAGATAAAGATCTTATTTGCCAAGTTAAAATCTGGCTCAAACCTATTTATCTTTTAATGATAATGCAGGCATCCTTTGCTCCCTGAATTCCTAACAATACAAAACAAGAAATAAAATATAGATTCAGATAAGATTTCAAAGAAATTCTGGACACTGGAACCTGTTTCTTGCTGTCTGAAATGCAAGAACCAAGTAGGATTTGAACAACAGAACTTTCGTTGCTTTATCTAAGCAAGGGGTGAGCAAACTTCTGTAAAGGACCAGACTGGGACCAACTCTGGCTCTATACATTGTCTGTCCACAGGGTCTCTGTTGCAACAAAAGCAGATAACAGAGATGCAGACAGTATGTACTTTAGAGAATGGAGCTCTGCTCCAATAAAACTTCACTTATGAAAATATGTGGTGGGCTAGAGTTGGCATGTGGGCCTGTGGCATAAAACTGTCCTCCAAATGTCAAGCTTTGTTACACCCACTTACTTAAGATCATGAACAAACCTGACTGTTGACACTCCACAAAAAAGGAGGGACATGGACAGTCAGTCACACCTCCCAACCAATCAGTCAGCCTGAGTTGCACCAGGGGGGAGGGCTAATGGTACCTAAGTGGAGAAAGCCATGAGGCACTCACACTCTCACCATTTTGGACAGCTGTTGTAAAGTCGAGATCCATGCCAGAATGGGGGGGGGGGTACCAACACTCTTGTAAATAACCCCTTGCCCACTGCTCTGTAAGGAAATCCAATAAATTCGCTGATTATCCAAATGGTAGTTTGACAGATTGTCCCTTGGTTTGATATGGGCAAAGAGACCAAAGCAATGTTGGGTGAGGGGAGAGTGTTGGCAGAGGAAATTTTGACATCGTGGGCTATCCTCATAGGGATGGTGGGAGTAGCGGTAGCGGCATGGATCATCCAGTGGATAGTGAGATTTGTAACTAGGGTGAGGCCACCTAAGCCAACGATGTCAGTAGGGGAAATTCTGGGATGGCAGTCTTCTTGTAGGTAGTATAGAGTGGCATGCCTGCTTGAGCAGTGGGGTCTGCCATGTGAGTATAAAGATGCTTTAAGGACTGTGGAAGGTCTAGAGCAAACTTTGCAAGCCCTAGGTAGGAGTAACACACCAAGGGCAGAAGTTTCAGCAAGTGGCTTCAGAAATTGCTCTTCTTTGCATAATAAAAGATCTGTCCTAGGCAGAGGTGGTAGCCCAGAGGGAGACTAAAGGTGTAAGAGAAGAATTGCAGCGAGAAAGGGATAGAGGCTGGCCTCTTCAGTATTGGCCTCTGACCTTGCCAGTAAATAGCATAAAAAAGAAAAAAAGCCAGGCATGGTGGCACACGCCTTTAATCCCAGCACTTGGGAGGCAGAGGCAGGCAGATCTTTGTGAGTTGGAGGCCAGCCTGGTCTACATAGTGAGTTCCAGGACAGCTGGGGCTACAGGGAGACCCTGTTGCAAACAAACAAACAAACAAACAAACAAACAAACAAACAAAAAAAAAAACACCAAAAAAAACAAAGAAAAAAAGAGATTGAGGTGTTAGCTTGCTGTTTTTCACAACTAGGGGGCCAGAGAGAGCCCAAATTAGATCAATAATACAAGGCTCATCCTGGGACCCCAAAACCTTGAACCCATGGGAGAAGGCAGAGAGTGATGAGGAAGGGAGTGACCCAGTAACAGCTAACGATGCCCCTCAGGTTCCTTTAATAGAAAGGAAAAAATACATGTTTCAGCATGCCGATGGAAGACTTAACAATGGTCCAGTGTGAGAGACTATAGCAATCGGAAAACACTCTGCACTGGAGCTGTTGGAACTAGGGAAGATTTTCAAACAAGTAATGAAGGAGCCCCTCACCACTTGGCTTGTGAGGATATGGGACATGGGAGCAAATGATATTAGTTTAAGTGCTACGGAAGCATTAAAGCTGAGCAATATAACCACCCATCCCTCCTTGAGACATAGGCTGCATAACTTGAGACAATACAGGGGGACTCAGTCCCTGATGGGCTGGCTTATACGAGCCATTAGTGATACTTGGTCATTATTACCAGTGGAAGTTCCCATGGGTATCAGGGTCTGGAGGACAACAGAGGAGGGACACACACTACTGAGAGAATGAGGTATGAGGAAATCAATGTATGATACCCAGTTCACTTGGCCAGATAGGACTGTGTTTCACCAGAGATTCAAAGAACTTGATTCAGCAAGGACCTCGAGATTGTATGGAGCTTTAGTGGCTTTGCTGAGTCCCTTAGTGGGGCAGGATCTTTGTGAAGTAGGGCAGGCTTTGGCAAATCTAAGTGACTTAGAGCAGCATGTAAAATGTGTTTGTAAAATAGCAGAACAACCTAAAAGAGATAGAAAAAAGACAAAGCAGAGAAAGAAGTCTGTTTGGGCCACTCAAAGGCAAATGTGGCAAGATTTGTGTCTAGCCCAAGGTTCCTAAGGAAAAAATTGACAAAAAGCCAGATTCTGTGCTAAGGAGCTTCTGGAAGGCTTTAAAACTTGAGAACAGTTCACAAAAGGCACACAGCAGATAAAAACTGTCCCAGGGGTGGATAATGACCCCCCAAGATTAAACGGTACATTTCTTTCATGAGAAAGATTATGCTAGGGGTGGAGCTAGCCCCATTGAGTTTATCAGGGATGGAGAAATGCAGGGAGGCTCCATGTAAGAAATCCAGGATATGGAATGGCTCCAAAAAATGACTAAAGATAGTAAAGACCTAAGTTGATGCCTCTTATCCATGCTATTGTACCCAACATAAATCTGTTGAGAAAACAATTGATACAAATGGATAAAATCTTTCCATGCTGTGTTAGAACTTGTTTATGTTTAATTTAGTATATAATGTTAACCTCTGAGTGTTTTGTAGATGTGGAACCATTTGAGAGATATCAAGTACACCTGGAAAAACAAGAGACAGGTAGAGCTGTGAAATTCTTGGGAGCTTTATGGTCAGGTAAGGCACAAGTGATACCCACCAAGATGAGTGGAAAAAGTCAAAAACAGCCTGAGCCTATAGACAGATGCCAAAGAGTGAACATATTTGTTTATAGAAATAAAAAGAGGCTCTCAAAACTGTACAACTGTTAAATGAAAATTCTAGTACCAGGGGTGGGTTGCCCCCCTCATAAGCTGTTGGCCAAGGAGGCCCTGGAGGCCCCCAAATGATAAAGGCTATTGCCACTAATGTTGGTTGCACACCAGAAGAAGCTGGTAACACCCTATAACTGAAGATTCTGCATGATATGAGCACAGGAAAGGGAGAGATCAAGTTGAGACTAAGCTGGAAATTCCCTGCCACCAGATGGCTGGTGCTCATAGTGCCAGGAAATGCTATGCAGAATCACTAGGGGAGAAGGGCTCCAAAAGTTCTGTTAATGATGGACCCCCGAGTGGTGCACTATTGACATGCTAAGCAAGATGTGCCTGCTCATGCAGTAGTGGCTCTACTAATATATGTGCAACCTATAAATTTCTAATTGGATTTAAGGCTCGCTCCTTCAGGAGGAACAGGCTAACTCCCAATGGCAGGGGAAGTTATAGGCCCCAGTGGGGAAGCCACTGCAATTGTTTTGTTAGATGGAGGTGATGCACCTGCAAAGGTATCTTCCAAGCATTTGTGCTTACACCCATAGATTAGGTTATTACAGTAGTCAGTGTTCATTTAGACGTTCCTACTTCTTTTCATTTGTCTTTATATAGTAGGAGGAATACCACTGAGATGGGCCAACAGCCATATCTTGGAAACAGATAATAAAAAGGCCAAGAGTTCAGTATCTCACCACTGGTGGAGGGAGAACTGTCCTACATCTATGTCACCCCCTCCAAGGCTCAGGGACTTTTGTGGAAGAGGATGGTGGAAATAACATAATGGAGGAAGGGGTGGAGTGTGGCATAAAACTGTCCTCTGAATGTCAAGCTTGGTTGCCCCCACTTACTTAAGATCATTTTGATACTCCACAAGAAAGGAGGGTCAGGGAGAGTAAGCCATACCTCCCAACCAATCAGTCGGTCCAAGCTGCACCAGGAGGGACTAAGAGGAAATCACCATGAGGTTCCCAGTCTCACCATTTTGGAACGCTGCTGAAAAGTCACAATATGGAGCCTTTCCAGTGTGACCTTGGGATGGGGAACGCCCTCACACTCCTCTAAGTAACCCCAATAAACTCTTCAGTTTCCCAAACTGTAGTTTGGCAGAATCATACCTTAGTTTGTTGTAAGGACAGTGGGAGGAGGGGGCTGGCTGATGCTTGCACCTCCCAGAAGGAATTTTAGCAACAGAGCCACAATCAGGCTTAGCAGGCTCATACTCAATTTATTATGGTTTCAGATGATAAGAGCTGTAATGATATAAAAGTTAGCTTTCACTGTCTTTCTAAAAGAAGAGACTATGAGAAAACTGGGCACAGTAAGTACAAACCAGAGTAAAGACATTTAAGTATTCTGAAAAGGCTTTATCAATACTTTTATGTTCATATTTTAATTTTAAATGATGCAGTCTAGCTGGGTATGATGGTGCATGCCTTTAATCCTGGCACTCGGGAGGCAGAGGCAGGCAGATCTCTGAGAGTTCAAGGCCAGCCTAGTCTACATAGTGAGTTCCATACCAGCTGGGGCTATAGGAGACTCTGTCTCAAAAAGAAAAAAAAAAGGAAAAAAAAAAAGATGCAGTCTACAAAGAAATTGTTAGCTTGTTCACTGTCGTGTGGTTTTGAAGTAGGAGGTCAGAGATGTGAACAGGCTCAACTCTATAGTCCTAAGGCCACTCTATGTGCTGCAAGTCCAGAAAAACATGCCTCGTGGAGCAATTGTTTTTCCACTTTCAGGTTTTTTTTTTTTCCTAGAAAAGGTCTGGTTTAATTATTGGCTGTAATACATTTTTATGACCTTTCCCTCAGACCTCCCATCCCCAAATTACATGTCATAATATAACATTCAATACAAAGAATATATTCACATTATGAATCATTTCATAATAGTGAAATGGATACTTGTGAATCCTAATGCATAAGGAAAAACTAGATTACTAATAACGTGCCTGCTTTGTTCTATCACTTTATTTTAATTTTTAAAATGTATTGCCTGCATGTATGTGAGTGCCCCCATGTCGTACAATGCCTTGGAGGTCAGAAGAGGGTGTTGGATTCCCCTGGAACTGGAGTTAAGGACGGTTTGTAGCCTCCATGTGGGTGCTGGGAATCGAACCCGGGTCCTCTGCAAGAGCATTCAGTGCTCTTAACTGCTGAGCCATCTCTCCAGCCCCCAAAAGATTTATTTTTATTTTATGTGTATGAGTGTTTTGCCTACACGCATGTAAATGTACCATGTTCCTGCAGTGTCCAAGGAGGCCAGAGGGGGGCATTAGATCCCCTGGAACTGGAGTTACAGGGAGTTGAGCTGACATTTGGGTACTGGGAATGAATCCAGGTCTTCTGCACACAAAAGTGTGAAGTGCTCCCATTGGCTAGGCCATCTCAATTATCTTTTAAATAGACATAGATGTGTATTCCTGGCAGTTATTGCTTTCTGAATATAACAAAGAATAATTCCTATCCTGCTCCTACTTGCTTTCACCTACCATCTCCCAGCTCCTGCATCTATTATTTTAAATAATAATAAATTATAAATAATAATAAATAATAAATAATATTATTTTAAAGTATATAACATCTGCTGGGCATGGTGACACATGCCTTTAATCCCAGCACCTGCTGGCTTCAGGCTGATGCAACACTGATCTATGCTGACAACAGCATCCAGATCCCCTCCTACCCCTGCAGGAGAAGGGATGCTGGGGACTGAACTCAGGATCTTACATATGATAAGCACACACTCTACAAAGCAATACCCCAGGACACAGCAGCCAGGTTTTTAACTACTGCTCCTCCACAGCCTTAACCAGGCTTATAGTAATATGTTCAGACTGGCCTCAGTACCTGTAAAATAAGCTATAAACCCATCTTTGCTTCAGCCTTGGTGAAAATGGAAAAATGTGAATTGCAATGGTTATGGGAGGAAATCTGCTTGTTAATGATGGAATTTTCTTCCTAAATTACTTTTCTGAAGGATCTTAAATGATCTCATTAAAGATATGGAAGAAGAGCTGGAGACATAGCTCAGTTGGTAGAATGCTCGGCTAGCACAAAAGAAGCACTGGGATCAATCCTCAGCATCTCATAAATCAAGTATGATGGTACAAGCCTGAAATTCCAGCACTTAGGAGGTCTAGGCAGGAGGATCAGAAGTTCAAGGCCATTTTCAGGTACATACTGAGTTTTAGGCCAGCATGGGATGTAAGAGATTGTCTTTGAAAAAAAGAACCGCCCTTAATCCCAGCATTTGAGAGGCAGAGGCCAGTCTGGTCTCTATTGCAAGTTCTGGAACAGCTGAGGTTTCAGGGAGACCCTGTCTCAAAAAATGGGGTGGGGGGGATACTAGAGAGATGGCTTAGAGGTTAAGAGCACTTGCTACTCTTGTAAAGGCCCCAGGTTCAGTTCCCAGCATCTACATGGTAGTTCACAGCTGTCTGTAACTCCAGTTCCAGGGACTCCAATATCCTCTTGTGACCTCCATGGGTACTGCACACATGTGGTACATTTACAGATATGCAGGCATATACCCATATTAATAAAAAATTAGTGCCAGCACTTTCACAGGTCCTCCCTTAGTCAGTGGAGCCAGGATTTGGTAGCTGGTGCTGACAGAAAACCTTTGATTACACCCTTACCCTGACACTGTATCAGTGGTAGCTGTCTCTCAGGGGAACAGATGAAAAAAAATTTTTTTAAATTAAAAAATTTAAAAAGTTACCTTAGAAGAAATGGTTAGAGGATAGAATATACCACTGACTACAGAAGCACTTAAAAATATAAGTCAGACTGGCAAAGGTCTTATTTGAGTTTAAACATATGCAGCTTTGGTTACTCAAATGATTCTGTTCAAAATCTTGTGAGAAGCAGTAAGTGTTACTCAAGGTTTTCAACTATCCTCCAAATATTTTTGTTTCAGTCTCTCAGAAATGAAAACTTTAATGAACTCGCATGTAAAGGTGTGCTGGATAGCTTTAGTGTCAACTTGACACACCTGGGTAGAGGTAGCTGGAATGGGGGAATTGCCTCCATTGGACTGGCCTGTGGCCATGTCTGTGGGGAACCTTCTTGACTGTTAACTGATGGGGGAGGGCCCAGCCCACTAGGGACAGTGCCACCCTTGGGAAGGTTGTCCTGTGTTGTATAAGCAAGCAGGTTGAACATGGGTCAGGGGAGTAAGCCAGTAAGCAGCATTCCTCCATGGCCTGTGCTTCAGCTCCTGCCTCCAGGTTCCTGCCCTGAGTTTCTACCTTGGGCTCCCTAATGAACTGTCACTGGGGAGATGTAAGCCAAATAAACCCTTTACTCCCCAAATTGGTATTGGTCAGAGTATTTTGTAAGAGCAATTGAAAGTAAACTAGAACAAAAGGCAACAGAGCTTGTTAAGCTGGTTGTTCTGGGAAATAGTATTTGTTAATATACAGAATAAAGGAAAACAAATGTTAAGTGGCAAATAAACCCAAGAGCTTTGAGACTAATAGCCCATGTTCATATAGCTGCAACTATTATGGGCTGACTGAGATGGACTGGCACCAAAGCACGGGTGATGAGGTCTTACCAGTATCCACCACACATCATGTGAATGCTCTATCATCATGCAGTCCACAGCTGCAGGTGCTGCAGGGCCTTCTGTCCCTCTGTTCCTTCTGTCCTCAGGTCCAGTTTGCTTTGCCTTCTGCTTTTCCTTGGTTGAGAGACCCGGACCTGGAATACCCTCTGATAAATGCATGGCATTCAATCTCTCCAACCTCTGTCACCTCCCAAGAAGCACAAGGCAACACTGTCCCACAGCTACATAGTTAGCACCCTGGCTGTTTCTCAAGGGCCCTGCCATGTCCTGCACTCTGTGGCTGGTACTGGTGATTTGGTCAAGAGTCAAGGCATAGATCCCTTACATCTCATCTATACCTCAAGAGCCAGAAGCAGAAACTGGGTGTAGCACAGTGGTACAGCACTTGCCTAGCTTGTATGAGGCCCTAGGTTTGAGTTGCAGAACTATAAAAAGAAAAGAAAATGCTAGAATATTATCACTTAGATAAGATTGGTTTTTTTTTGTGTGTGTGTGTGGGGGGAGAGGTCCTTTTGAGACAGGGTCTTTCTGTAACCCCAGCTGGCCTGTTACTTGCTATATAGACCGGGCTGGCCTCAAACTCACGGAGACCTGCCTGCTGGGATTAAAGGCATATGCCACCACACTTGGCCACTCAGAAAGTTTTAATAGACAGAATTTAAAAGTTTTAAAGACTTCTGCTTTCACATGTCAAATCAGAACATGATATAATACAAGAGAAGGTACCAACTGATGCTAAAGTTCAAGCAGCATGAAATGTGACAGACAACAGTTGGGCTAGAAATAGCCAAGTATTTTTACTGCTTTCATCTAAGTAACTGTTAGTTTTCTTCTGCTGTGTAGCAAGTGAGCAAACACAGTAACTTGAAACCCCATCTGTTTATTAACTCACAGTAAGTCAGATCCTCCACAGCATGGCAGCATTCTCTACTTAGCGTCTGCTCTGGTGTGAATGTGTGCCAGAAACTTAAGTCTTCAAATTCCTATTAGTGGTATTTGGAGGTGGAGCCTTGGAAACGTAATTAGGGTTAAAGGAGGCCATGACAAGATCCCCTCCCAAGCGCCCCCAATGACATTAGGAAGCAAAACCTGAGCTCTATTTCCCATACAAGACCATCTTCTACCATGTTGTGATGTAGGATAAAGGCCCTCACTGGGTGGCAGTGCCATGCTCTAGGACTTCCTAATCTTCAGAACTGTGGGCCAAACAAACTTCTATTTATCAATTACCCAGTGTGCTAGATAGCTTTAGTGTCAATTTGACACACCTGGGTTGGAGGAGCCTCAATTGGGGAACTGCCTCCATAGGACTGGCCTGTGGCCATGTCTGTGGGGCATCTTCTTGCTTGTTGACTAATAGGGGAGGGCCCAGCCCCCTGTGAGTAGTGCCACCCCTGGGCAGGTGGGCCTGTGTTGGATAAGAGAGCAAGCTGAGCAGGGGCCGGGGGAGCAAGCCAGTAAGCAGCGATCCTTCATGGCCTGTGCTCCAGCTCCTGCCTCCAGGTTCTTGCCCTGAGTTCTTACCTTGGGCTCCCTGATGAAGTGTGACCTGGGAGATGTAAGCTGAATAAACCCTTTCCTCCCCAAGTTGGTATTGGTCAAAGTGTTTTGTCACAGTAATGAAGAAACAAACTAGGACACCCAGTTTGTAGTATTCTGTCACAGTAACAGAAAATGGACTAGGAGAACAAAGTCCTACAAGGGTAGAATGAGGGTGTCACCTGAGTAGCAGGAAAGGACTTGCTTCCTCATTTATTCAAGTTGTTGACAGATTCCTTGCTGTTGTAAAGACAAAGCACCCATTTGCTTTCTGATGTTGGCAAGGGGTCTAGTGTGGCTCCTGGAGGGGGCTCTCAGGTCCTGTCTACATGGCCCCTTCCATTTTCAACACAGTTCCTCATCCTTCCAGTCTTTAAATTCCTCTTATACCACTCAGTAAAGAGAACTCTGTGCTTTTAACTCCCACATGGGACTCGTGTCATCTTACCTCGAACCAGCTAACTGGTAACCTTAACTGCATGTGTAAAATCTCTTTTGTGACTTAATACAGCATCATCATGGAATCAATACCAGGGAGTAGAGATCATGGAAGCAGCTTAGTATTCTGCTCACCAGGTATGGTTCTCAATGCAGAGGAAATATCAGAACCATGTAGGGCACTTTAAAAAAGTATGTATGGGGGCTAGATAAGAGTAACTAAGAGCACTGGCTGCTCTTGCAGAGAGTCCATGTTTGATTCCCAGCACTCACATGACAGCTCACAGGTCCAGGGGATTGGATACTCTCTTCTGGCCTCTGTGGGCACTGCATGCATGTGGTGCATTTACATGCATGCATGTAAGACATTTATCCACATAAAAAAAATAAAAGTCCAGGTTTGATGGCTCACGCTTTTAATCCTGGCACTTGGGAGGTAAAGGCAGGTAGCTCTCTGTGAGATGGAAGCCAGCCTGGTCTACATAGTGAGTTCCAGGCCAACTGGGGCAACAGGATGGTAATGCATAGCTCATTTCAAGATAGTAAGGTTAAAAGAGTTACTTAAAGTCAAAATGCATATGACTATGGGTCTTTAAAATGATTATGAAGCATCTGAGCATTCAACAATTTATTTTGGGTTCTTAATTCTGAGAGAATAAATATAGATCACTTTTGAGGTGTCTGGACAAACAGGTTGAGATGAAGAATAGTTTGTGGGCTGGGAGTGGTGGCCCACGCCTTTAACTCCAGCATTTGAGGCAGAGACAGGTGGATCTCTTTGAGATCAATGAGGTCAGCCTAGTTTACACAGTGAGTTCCAGGCCAACTGGGACTACAGGAAGACCCTGTCTCAATAAACAACTCTCCCCCAACAACAAAACAGAATAGTTTGTGAAAGATAAGTATGACAGATACATGTGATTTATACTTCTCTCTATAGACATTTAACATGAGTGAAAAATATTCTTCAGACACAACCGGTTCTGAGTGTCATCAAACTATTTTGAAACTTAAGATGTTCACAAAAGAAAAAGTCTGCTATTGCAGGAAATATGTTTCTCAGAGCTATGGCTGGTAATACAGCATGGGTCTCCTCCCCGCCATCTAATTATAGCATTATACCACAAAGGGCCAGGTTCTTCTGAAAATTGTAATTGCCTTTTAGCTCCCTTTGGCAGTTCCCTAGATCCACTTCTACACGGCGGGGAAATGACAGTACCCGACCATGGGCAACCACACTCAGCTCTGCCACAGTCCAGGCTTGTTCCTGATTACTCTTCTCAATAATGTTTTCTTAAATTTTCCATTACCATTCCTATTTCCTTGATGTCAAAACCTCCCATAATCAAAATCAGCATTTTCCTGCTTTTCCATTTCCTCAGCAGCATGGCTGACAAGCAGAGGGTTACTGTCACTGAAGCAGCTTCCATTTTGTGGACAGTTCATCCCTTAGGCTTATGGATAGTGGTATAAGTCTTCAACATGACCAGATTTTTTTCTTTCTCTCTTTTATTATTTATTTATTTATTTATTTTGAGCCAGGGTCTCACTATAGCCTTAGCTGGCCTGGAACTTGATATGTAGACCAGGATGACCTCGATTTCACAGAGATCCACCTGCCACTGCTTCTCAAATGCTGGGATTAAAGGTGTATGCTACCAAGTCTGGATTTCTTTCTCTCTTTTTTAAAATGTTTTATTTTATTTTTATTTTATGTGTATGTGTGTATTGCCTGCATGTAGGTAAGTGCACCCATGTTGTGCAATGCCCGAGGACAGAAGAGGCTTTCGGATCCCCTGGAACTGCAGTTACGGACAGCTGTTAGCTGCCATGTGGGTGCTGGGATTCGAACCTGGATTTTCTGCAAGAACAGCCAGTGTTCTTAACCGTTGAGCTATCTTTCCAGCCCCTCTTTCTCTTTTTTGACAGAAAAGGAGAAGAGTGCCAAAGATACCAAGATAAAAATATTTATACTCTTTGGTAGACTCTCATTTTAAAATATTAGATGGTTGATACAACAAAGAGAATCTCAGTTCTGCTTTCTGCCTAATTGGGCTGGGTCTTGGCTGAGCCCCGGTTTCTTGCTAACTTCTTTCTCTGTCCTGGTTACCTCCAAAAGCTTGAGGTTGGGAAGGGTGTGTTATAATGTCAGAATCTTTTTTTTTTTTTTCTATCTTTTTGAGACAGGGTCTCCCTGTAGTCCCAGCTGACCTAAACTCATTATGTAGACCAGGCTGGCCTTGAACTCACAAGGATCCATCTGCCTCTGCCTCCTGAGTGCTGGGATTAAAGGTGTGCACCACCACGCCCGGCTATAATGTCAGAATCTTTACACGTGTTAGAATAAAGGAGTGAATGTATGAGAAGGCTAAGCCTAAACAGAATTTAGTAGGAATATCTACTTAGTATGAACTGTAGAATAACAAAATGTCTAGAAGAAAACATAAGACAGCTTCATGAATTTGGGATAAATGATTCTTAAAAAAAATTTTTTTTTATGTGTATACATGTACTGCCTGCATGTGTATAAGTGTACCTGTGTTGTGAAATGCCCCCAGAGGTTGGAAGAGGGCATTCAACTCCCCTGGAACTGGAGGTACAGATGGCTGTCAGCCACCATGCTGGTGCTGGGAATCAAACCGAGGTCCTCTGCAAGAGCAGCCAGTGTTCTTAACCACTGAGCCATTTCTCCAGTTCCAGGATAAATGATTCTTAAATAGGACACAAAAAAGACTTAATCACTAGAAAAAAAATGGATCAATTAAATTTAACGAAAAGAGTTCTGGGCTGGCAAGGTGGCTCATTGGTTAAAGCCACTTGCTGCCAACCTGATGACCTGTGTTCCATCCCTGAAATCTATGTAAAAGTGGAAGGAGAGCTGGGCATGGTGACACACACCTTTATTCTCAGCACTCAGGAGGCAAAGGTAGGTGGATCTCTGTGAGTTTGAGGCCAATCTGGTCTACATAGTGAGCTCCAGGCCAGCTAATACTACAGGGAGACCCCGTTTCAAAAAAAAAAAAAAAAAAAAAAAGTGGAAGGAGAGAACTGACTCTACAAAGTTACAAAGTTTCCTCTGACCTCCACACATGTGGCCTGACACCCACACATATGCAGTGGTGGCATGCATGCATCCATACATGCATACACATACACAAAATGAATAAAAAATGAATAAAAAAATAATGGGCTGGAGAGATGGCTCAGTGGTTAAGAACACTGTTCTTGCAGAAGACGTGGGTTGGAATCCCAGCACCCACATGGCAGCTAACAACTGTCAGTAACTCCAGTTCAAGGGGATCCGACAGCCTCTTCTGTCCTCTGCAGGCATTGCATGACATAGGTGCACTTACTTACATGCAGGCATAACATTCATACACATAAAATAACTAAAATAATAAATAAAATATTTTTTAATGTAAAAAATATTTCTAATTAAGAGTGTTCCTCAAGGGGCTGGAGAGATGGCTCAGCAGTTAAGAATACTGGTTATTCTTGTAGAAGATCCAGGTTCAAATCCCAGCACCCACATGGTAGCTAACAACTGTCCATAACTCCAGTTCCAGGGGATCTGACAGCCACTTCTGTCCTCTGCAGGCATTGCACGACACAGGTGCACTTACCTACATGCAGGCAATATACACATACACGTTAAAAATAAATAAATAAATAAAAATATTTTTTAAAAAAAGAGTGTTCCTCAAAAGACTGAAATTCCAAGCCACATGAAAGAAATATTTGCAATATATCTATTTAATAAAGAACTTATATCTAGAATATACAAAAAATTCCTAAAAATAAAAAGACAATTTTTAAAAAATTTTATTA
>NW_008328331.1:497411-510651 GCF_000622305.1 Nannospalax galili
GTAGGTAAGTGCACCTGTGTCGTGCAATGCCCATGGAGGTCAGAAGAGGCTGTTGGATCCCCTGGGACTGGAGTTATGGATAGTTGTTAGCTGTCATGTGGGTGTTGGGATTCGAACCCGGGTCTTCTGCAAAAACAACCAGTGTTCTTAACTGTTGAGCCATCTCTCCATCCCCAAGACAATTATTTTTTTAAAGACTTTACTTATTTTTATGTGTATGAATGTTTTGCCTGCATGTATGTAAGTAAGTGCATCATGTTGTATGCCTAGTACCTATGGAGGCCAGAAGAGAACTTGGATTCCTTGGAACTAGAGTTATAGGTGGGTGTTAGCCACCATGTGGGTGCTGGGAACTGAACCTAGATCCTCTGGAAGAGCAGAAAGTGCTCTTAACTGCTGAGCCATCTCTCCAGTCCTGACAAAATGACTTTTAAAGGGGGCAGGGGCTTGGCAAGTAGCTAAGTGGTAGAGTATATGCTTAGCATGCAGGAGGTTTTCTGCTCAAATAATAAAAATAAATAAATAAAAAGTAAATAAATAAGGACAAAAGACCAGATAAGGTACATCTCTACAGAAAGGCTGTCCAAATGACCAATTAGCATATGTTCAATCTCATAACCATACAAGAATGCCACTATGCTCAAATGATCATGAGTGGATGTTGCTGAGAATATACAGAAACAGAACTCCTATGAATTGCTGATGGGATATACAAAACACAATTCAGAAATATGCTTGACTGTCTCCTATATTTCAATACACGCATATAGTATGGCCCAACAATTCCAATCCTACATGCATATCCAGGAGAGATGAGAATTTTTTTTTTGAGACATGGTCTCCCTGTAGCTTCTGCTGGCCTGGAACTCCGTATGTAGACCAGGCTGGCCTTGAACACAGATATCCACCCACCTCTGCCTCCCAAGTGCTGGGATCAAAGGCATGTGCCATCATGCCCAGCTCCCAGAGATGAAAATATTAATAGAGTAGATAAATAATGATAAAACCATATGTTGCATTATCACATAGTAAGGAAAATAAATTACAGCTATAAAGGATAAATCTTGCTAATTCAATACTGTATGAAAAGTTAGATGCAAATGCTACATTGTTTTATTCCATTTATGTAAAATTCAAATACAAGCAATACATTCATGAATTTATACTTCTGTAGAAAGCATAAGGGAAAGAAAAGAGGTAGACCATTATCTTAGCAGCAAGGGCTAGAAGAAAGCGACATGAAAGGTTTGTAGGAACTGGCAATGCTAATTCTAGATGGATTTTCTCATTCTGGGTTTTCACTTCGTAATAATTAATCAAACTCTACATTTCATGTACTTTTCTCTCCATGTATATTTCATACTAAAAATTAAAAACCTGTGTCAGGTATTACTTCCTTGTCTGACCTTCACAGAAAATGGCATACTAGAAAAACAAAACTCTTAACCTAAATGAAAACAACTCAAAGTTACAGAAAAATTTTGCAAGCCAACTTCTGGGCCTTTATGTGAATTAGGAGAAAGTACCCTCTCCGGGAAGATGCTTTAGCAAAACTCTGTCCATGGGTGGAATGAACCAAAGAGTTCCCTTTGCACAGGAGATACAATTCTGTATCTATGGAGACAGGTTGTGGGGTGGAATGCAGACTGCCTTTCCATCCCACTTGCTTCCTCATGTGGAGGCAGAGAGCACAAAGATCTCCCAGGAAGTTGTATCTGAGAGAACAGAGATGACATGATATGCAAATTGGGCCATATATGGAACATGTCCTGGCACAGGCCCATAAACACCCAATTGGGAGCACTCTTCCTTACCGCATAACCTTCTGTCTTCTTCTGACACCACTTCAGTAGTGCATTACGCTTGGAGCCACCATATTCCCGGGCCAAGGCCGCCAAAGGGTCTCTTCTTTCGACACTGGTTACAAAGAAGGGCACACAGTTAAGGAGGATGATGGTTGTCGCTGGTTTTCTTTTGTAACAAGGTCTCATGTGGCCCAGGCTGACCTTGAACTCACTCTGCAGCCAAGGATGACCTTGAGCTCCTGATATTCCTGCTTCCATATCCCAAACGCTGGGATTAGAGACATGTACTACCACGTCTGGCAGGCTGATGACTTTTACAACCCCAAAATATGTAAGAAATAAGCAACTAGATTAGAAACAGTTGAAGTCTAAGTTTTTTTCATATAGACTAAAGAAACAACCAAATTAGACACTTAAAAATACATTTTATTAGCTGGGCGTAGTGGCACATGCCTTAAATCCCAGCACTTGTGAGGCAGAGGCAGGCGGATCTTTGTGAGTTCAAGGCCAGCCTGGTCTACATAGTGAGTTCCAGGCCAGCTGGGGCTACAGGGAGACCCTGTCTCAAAAAGACAAAAAAACAAACAACAACAACAACAATACATTTTATTACGCCTCAGGGTATGAAAGAAAACCTAAACTGTACTTCCTGACAACTTTAAATCTGGGGAGAATTTTGTTTTAAAACTCATCCATCTCAAGAGGCAGAGGCTGTCTGCTGTAGTTTGGATATGGAAGGCCCCCAAATGCTCATGGTTAAAGGCTTTGTCCCTACAGTAGCCCTAGTGGAAGTGGTAGGTAGAGCCTCTGAGAGCTAGGGCTTCATGGGAGGCCTCAGACCACAGAGGTGCCTTGAAGGAGACTGTAGGACTCCAAGACTCTCTTTTCCTTTTATTTTACTTCTTGGCTGCGATATGAGCATTTTGACAGGCTCCTGTCATGATGTGCTGCCTCACCAGAGGACCAAGGCAACTCAGCCAACAGATCATGGACGGCAACCTCCAAACCATGAGCCAAAACCAAACAAGCCTTTTCTTTGGATAGGTTAGTTATCTCAGGTCACAGTGATGGAAAACTGATTAATACAAGATCCCTCTGTCCATCCTTTGCTTCCCCATGTCCCATCACAAAGGCAGGCTTTCTGTAAAATTCCTTCTTTTATCTGACCAGATCCATGAAGAGACAGTATGACTACATTCAAGTCTTCAGACTGAAATTTTACCAGCCAGATCAATAGAGGAAGAAAAACCAAAGTCTAGCATCACAGCTAGAGCTCAGAGGAACTCTGTTCCAGGCCACTGTTCTTCTGGACCCACTCATCTGCTAGAAATTAATTTACTATACCCCTAAAATCACCCAAGCCCCCTATTCCTTTTCCCTTTGAAGAAGGTGTTTAGGTTTTAATTAGTTGATCTTTTCTTTGAATCTTATGCTTTGGGCATGGTTCCCATGTTAATGTCTGCACATAAAAATAACATGCAAAGTTTTGTTAATCTATTGCTCTTTTATTTCATAGACTAAAATTATGAAGCTTTTGGAGGGAAACTTTAAACGTCCTTATAGATTCCATCCAATATTTAATAAAACTTTTTTTAATGTATGTATGTGTATACATGTGCATACAAGTGCATATGTATATCTATGCATACATGTGTGGAGGCTAGAGGTTGATGTCAAGTGATTTCCTAATTATCTCTTTCCATTTACCTTTTTAAAAAATGATTTATTGCTGGGCATGGTGGTGCACGCCTGTAGTCCCAGCACTTGGGAGGCAGAGGCAGGCGGATATCTGTGAGTTCAAGGCCAGCCTGGTCTACATAGTGAGTGCCAGGACAGCTGGGGCTACAAGGAGACCCTGATTCAAAAAGACAAAATAAATAAATAAAAATGATTTATTTTATGTGCATGAGTTTTTGTCTGAATGTATGTGTACCATATGTATGCAGTTGCCTGTGGAGGCCAGAAGAAGGCAGCAGAACCCCTAAAGTGGAGTTACAGGCTGTTGTGAACAGCCATGTGGAGACTTGGAACCAAACCCAGGTCCTCTGTAAGAGGATAAAGTGCTCTTAACCACCAAGACATCTTTCCAGCCCTCCACCTTATCTGGTGAGACAAACTCTTAACTGAACCTAGTACTCATTGGCTGGTTAGACTGGCTGACCAGTGAGCTCTAAGAATCTACCTATGTCATGCCCCTTCCCCTTGTTCTCCACTCTAAAGTTGTAGACCTGATAGAGAACACTTGGCTTTTTTTTTTTTTTTTTTTTTTTTTTTTTTTTGTCTTTTTGAGGCAGGGTCTCCCTGTAGCCCCAGCTATCCTGGAACTCACTATGTAGACCAGGCTGGCCTCGAACTCACAGAGCTCTGCCTGCCTCTGCCTCCCGAGTGCTGGGATTAAAGGCATGCACCACTACGCCCAGCTACACTTGGCTTTTTTACTTGGGTGCTGGGGATCTGAACTCAGGTCCTCTTGCCTCTGTGGCAGATACTTTACCACATTTCAATGACTTCTTAAATAGAGGAATAGATAATTCTGTATCTAAGGAATATGAAAAATACATGTGAATATGTAATATATACATGGTAGGGATGTGGTAAAAAAGGTTTCAAGAAAAATACTTGAGGGGCTGGAGAGATGGCTCAGCAGTTAAGAACATTGGTTGTTCTTGCAGAAGACCCGGGTTCAAATCCCAGCACCCACATGGCAGCTAACAACTGTCCGTAACTCCAGTTCCAGAGGCTCCAACAGCCTCTTCTGTCCTCTGCGGGCATTGCACAACACAGGTGCACTTACCTACATGCAGGCAATACATGCATACACATAAAATAAAATAAAAAAATAATAAAATAAAATATATTTAAAAAGAAAAATACTTGAAACATGAATTAAAAACTTTCTTGTACAATTTGATGACTGCTTTTTCATGTACCTGAACAATATATAACATCAAGCCCCTGCCCCAAAATTTAATAATATAAGGTGAGAGTTTCTTTTTTAAATTTATTTTATGTGTATGAGTGGCATGTATGTACATGCACTATGTATGTACAATGCCTGCAGAAGCCAGAAGAAGATGTCAGATCCCCTGGAACTGTAGTTATAGACAGTTGTTAGCTGCCATGTGGGTGCTGAGAACCAAACCCAGGTCCTCTGCAAGAGCAGCCAGTGCTCTTAAGTGCTGAGCCATGTCTCTAGCCCTTCTTTTTTGAATCCAGACTGACCATGGACTCCAGATCTTCTTGCCTCACCTTTTTAAAGGCTAAAATTGCAGGTGTGCAGGACTATGCCTAGCTACAGACTGAAAATATCTAAAGTAGGTAATTCCTGGGCTGGCAAGATGGCTTAGCAGGTAAAGGTACTTGCTGCTAAGTCCAATGATGTGAGTCAAATTCCTGAAACTACATGGTGGAAGTTATCTTGACCTCCACATGCTCAAGGTGGCATGTGCACACACATGTGTACATACACGTGTACATGCACACACCTCAAATAAATAAATAATAGAAAAGAGAATTTCCATTCTGTCATAGGTTAATTTCAATGACATGAATGTAAAACAAAAATTTAATCTCCTAGAATAAGCAGGATAATATATAATATCTACAACTTTAAATTAAGCCCTTAAAATACATGACTTCATCTATTTGGGTCCCAAATACAGGCTAAAGACAAAGATAAAAGATCTGAACTTATTCAGATTCACAAATCTTTTCATATGACACATACTGATAATTATGTGTTATAAAGCTCTTTCTCCTAAAGTAGCCAGTTTTGCATATTCACCTTCTTACCCATGCATAAGTTTCTTCTAGGTGATCTAGACACAAGGCAAGGGGCTGAGAAGAATATCAAAATGTACAAAATATTTACTACCCACTATATGACAGCAAGTTATTCACACTATAAAGCAGTACATGTATTAAATACTCAAATGAGTGTAAGACACCAAAGTTGAATGGAGTGAAGGGCTGGGCTGTTGTCACAGGTGAGTTGGAGACAGCTAAACTGCAGCAGGGCCAGAAGGCCTGGATGACTGTCACCAGGGCTTCTGAGAGGTCTGCAATAAGACACTCAGAGGACTAGCAACAGGAAGAAGCAGGGAAGACCCAGGGGAGAGAAGCAGCTGAAATAAGTTTGGTAGGACCTTTGTGCCAGGGCACTGACAGGGAGGAGGTGGCAGAGGCATGGGTGCAAAGATGGGCCTCACTGTTGTCTCCCTCCTACCACATCCTTCACATCTTTGCTAAAGTCCCTTTAAACACTAATCTCAAAAGTGTCTCTCTAATCCTCCTTCTGTGCCACTGTGTTCTCATTAATCTCCCTTAAAGAGCAGGTCTGATCTTAATCACTACTCAAAAACAAAAACACAATCCCACAGACTTAGTGGTTCCCCACTGATTTACCAAAATAAGTATGAAGCTTTTTCTTGGCAATGCAGACTATTTGAAACAGGGCTCCAACCTGCCTTGCCAGCTGTAATACCTTAGCCATCTACCCATATTGACTGGGAACCTGCTGTATATTTGGTAGGGCCTTGTTGAGGCCCAGGGTTCATTCAGTTCCATAACACTCATCCAGATGCATTTACAACTCTTGACAGAAACTCCACTTCTTTCTAGATTTCCTGACAACTTGCAACCCATAACAACCCCTTAAGCACTTTGCTTAAACTTTAAAGATTTAAGGCCAGGTGTGGTGGTGCATGCCTTTAATCTCCGCACTTGGGAGGCAGAGGCAGGTGGATCTCTGTTAGTTCAAGGCCACCCTGGTCTGCACAGTGAGTTCCAGGCCAGCTGGAGCTACAGGGAGAACCTGTCTTAAAAAAAAGATACACACATACACACACAAAAAAAAACTCTTTAAAGATTCCAGGTGTTGTGGCACACGCCTTTAATCCCAGCACTTGGGAAGCAGAGGCAGGTGGATCTCTGTGAGTTTGAGGACAGCCTGGTCTACATAGTGAGTTCCAGGACGGCTGGGGCTGCTACAAGGAGACCCTGTATCAAAAAGACAAAATAAAAAAGCTTTAAGCCAAAACTGTTAAATAACAAACTATATATTAACAGAACACTAAAAGACATGTGAAAAAAATCCCTAGACAAATTAAGTTTCATGTAATATGCTTAACACAGAAATATTACAATAAAAAAGATTTATTTAGTGTGTATGTGTGTGTGCTTGCATGTATGCATGTGCACCATGTATGTGCAGTTGTTCATGGAGGCCAGGAGAGGGAATTAGATTCCCCTGGAACTTGAGTTACAGGC
This sequence comes from Nannospalax galili, assembly GCF_000622305.1. Lineage (NCBI taxonomy): Eukaryota > Metazoa > Chordata > Mammalia > Rodentia > Spalacidae > Nannospalax > Nannospalax galili. Next base: position 504,485 of record NW_008328331.1, read on the forward strand.
AGTTGTGAGCCACCTGATGTGAGTGCTGGGAACCCAGCCTGGGTCCTCTGGCAGAGCAGCCACCGCTCTTAACTGCTGAGTCATCTCCTCAGTTCCACTTTGCTTAAACTCGAAAAATCACTTTTGCTGGGCATGGTGGCATATGTCTTTAATCGCAGAACTCTGGAGGCAGAGGCAGGCAGATCTCAGTGAGATCAAGGCCAGCCTGGTCTACACAATGAGTTCCAGGCTAGTTGGGGCCTCAGGGAGACTCTGTCTTAAAAAAAATTTTTTTAAACATTTTTAAACTTTATTACTGATGACAGGGGGCACCAGTGTGCATGTGGAAGTCAGACAACAGCATTGGTTGGTTCTTTCCTTCCACCTTTACATGAGGTCTTGGGATTAAACTCAGGTCATCAGGTTTGCATGGCCAGTACCTTTACTCTTTGAGCCATCTCCAGGCCCCTGTTTAAACTTAAAAACAAATTTATTTTTACTTTCAGGTTTTTTTTTTTCTTTTTTTTTTGAGACAGTCCTATGTAGGTCTGGCTGGCCTGGAACAGATTATGCAGACCAGGTTGATCTGGAACTCACAGAGATCCAACTGCCTCAGCCTCCTGAGTGCTGAGATTAAAGGTGTGTGCAGGGGGGAGGGGGTTAATTTAGTATAGCCATTCATTTGATTTTTCCCCAAATCATTATGTAGTGTCTTCTTTTTAGACTTGTTGAAGGTAAATTTAGTATCGTGATCTTGTCATTCAGGAGGTACTTAAAGCAAAATGACTATGGGTGAACCAGAAGGAAGAGGAAGATGCTTATCTAATTTCTTTTACTTTAAAATGCAGTACCTGAGTTTGCTTGGTTTCAGACCCCCGGTGGATGCACTCAGAAGTCTGGTGCCCCCAAAGCCCAGGGAGGAGGGTCTGCTCAGGGACTCCAGTGAGGGGCTCTTTCGGAGGTAAGGGTCCGGTTTCATGTCCTCAGCTCGTCCCTTCAGAAGATCTGTGCGAATAACAAAATTATTGCTTACTCCCAAAAAGACGTTTGACTGGTTATCATACTTCTACCTCAGGTACAAACATATCTATATGGGTATGTGATATACACATATACATACATACATACATACACACACACACACACACACACACACACACTTTTGGGCCTTCCTGGAGTAATAAAAATGCAAATAGGGACATGGTGTTTTCTATAAATCTCCAGACAGGACTACTACATGATCTATAAAACCTAGTGCCAGAGGCTGAAGAGATGGCTCAGTGATTCAGAGTGCTTGCTGCACAGTCATGAGGACCAGAATTCAGATCCCAGAATGCCAGGTGTCCTGCCCACATTGAAAGGCCCAGTTCTTGATGAGGACTGAGACAAAAGGATCACTGGTGCTTGCTGGCTTCCAGTCTAACTGAGAAAATGTGAACCCCAGATTCAGGGAACCTTCCTCAAAGGATTACGTGAAGAGTGATAGAAGGGAATAAATAGTTGATGCCCTCTTTGGGCCTCCACACGTGTTCACAGACTCATGTGTGCATACACACATGGGCGTGCGCATGTACATACACACACAAATAAATAAATAAAAATAAATCCTAAGCCAGGCATCATGGTACACACCTTTAATCCTAGCACTCAGGGGGCAGAGGTGGGCAGATCTCTGACTTCAAGGCCAGCCTGGTTTACATAGTGAGTTCCAGGTCAGCTGGGGCTACAGGGAGACCCTGACTCAAAAAGACCAAAAAACCCCCAAAAAAACCTGGTGCCAAAGCAGCCCTTTGTTCAAAAATTATTAGGCAGTTATCAGAGTATTAAGTAAAGTATGGGCCCTTTGAAGAGACAACTACTCAGTTACAATACCCACAGCACCAGTCCTGACCCTAGCTAGTATATCTTGTGCTGTGGATATCAAACAAAGTAAGCAGATAGGAAAATGTCTCATGTGACTGTTAGGTCACAAACAGCAGCAGACAAACAGCTGGGCACCAAGAATAATAGCCCATAGAAAAAAAGTTGTTCTAATTGCAGCTTTAGTTCATTAAAAAGTAAGCAAAAAATCCCTCTTTTTAAGACTCCTTTCAGCTGTGAACACAGGTACTAAAATGGGCTGAATTCTGCAGAGATTTCATAAAGGATCAAAAAAGCAAAGCACAGAAGAGAATTTTTAAGACTGGCTTATAATGATGGAGGAATCTGTGGCTAAGAGAATAGGGTGATCCTTCAAAGCTACAGGACAGCCTGGACCAGGCTGGGACCACCTCCTGTTACCCACAAACAGTCATAGAAGAAAACAATACTTCAACTAATAGCCACCAATTATGGGCAGTGAAGTTGAGAGTGAAGCCAATTAGGTCTAAAGAGCAGAGAAAAATAGTGTTTACATCACTAAAGAGAACAACAAAAACAGCACATTAATCTGCAGTTAGGGATGACCTCAATGTTGACAAGCAGTTGCTGGAAATGGCTAGAAGCAAACAATTTTCACCAAGCAGACCTTTCTTTACTACAGTAAACAAAATCATCAGGGAGGCAGGTGCCTGAGTAAGGGAGAGAAGGACTGTGAATGGGCTATTTACTCCACAGCAAGTCGTCTCAACTTTGGTATTTATCTTGTCAACCAAAAGAATGGTTTCTTTAGGTAATTAGGAAACTTTGAAGTTGGTAGGACAGAAGACACAAAAACTATGATCACCCACTGAATTCAGTGAGATGGTACATCTTATGTTGTGTAGCTTTTAGCACAATTAAAAAAATCCACCTAGCATTATTTTACACAAAATAATGAAGGTATGCTATTGTGTAATGTAGTGATGCACAGAATTTATATCAGGCAGGTTTTTCACTCTTCTGTTTCAGCCTCTGCCCTCCATTTCTGGAAAGAGGTACTCAAACTTGACTGCCTATGACTTTAAGTTGCAGCCATGCTCAGTTACCAAACCCCGGGGCCCTTAAGAATGACATTAACTCTACTCTGCCTGTGCTCTGTGAATGACACAGCAAAGACAGATGAGAATGTATCTCTTTCTGTCTCTCTATTTTTCATTTACAAGTATGTGTGTGTGCCTGCATGAGTTTATGTGTATCAAGTGGTTGCAGGTACCCATAGAGGCCAGAGGGAATCAGATTCCTGGAAATGCAGTTACAGGCAGTTGAGAGCTATCTGATACGGTAGTGGGAACCGACTCCATGTCTTCTAAGAGCAGCGTGTGCTCTTAACCACTGAGCCATAACATCACTTTACATTATGCTGTATGAAATGTTTAAGGCCCACTGCCGAGACCTACTGCTCACACACAAAAAGATTCCTTTCAAAACCTTACTGCCCAAGACCAAAAAGATGGCTCAGTGGGCAAAGGTGCTGCCACACAAACCTGAGTTCGACCCCTGGAACCATGGGATGGAAGGAGAGAACCAACTCCACAGAGTTGTTTTCTGACCTCTACATATGTTCTGTGGCAGGTGAATACACAACTGTGTGTGCGTGCAGACAAAGTAATAAAATTTAAAATGACAACAATGGGGGCTGGAGAGATGGCTCAGCAGTTAAAGACACTGGCTGTACTTGCAGAAGACCTGGGTTCAAATCCCAGCACCCACATGGCAGCTAAGAACTGTCTGTAACTCCAATTCCAGGGGATCTGATGCCCTCTTCTGTCCTCCGAGGGCATTGCATGACACGGGTGCACTTTACACATGTAGGCAATACATGCATACACATAAAATAAAAATAATAAATAAAATATTTTAAAAAATAACAATGACCAAAAAAAAATTCTCACTGCTCACTGAAAGTGCAGCTGGGCACTCAAGAGCTCTGATGGAGATGTAGAAGAGTAATGTCCTTTTCTTAACATTAGTTTCATGCCTACTGACACAACAGCCATTCAACATCCCATAAATCAAGGAGTAAGTTCAACTCTGAAGTGCTTTTCTCTAAGCAAATATTTCACAAGCTATAGTTGCAATAGACAATGATTACTCCTATGGATTCTGGCAGAGTAAACTCGAAGCCTTCTGGAAGGATCAGCACTGTGCATACCATTAGGAACATGGTGGTTTGACGGAAGAAGCCAAAAGAGCAAGAAGTCATCCCTCCCTCATGGATGACTCTGAAGGAACCGAGACTTCTTTATGGAAACCAGGGCAGATGAGGGTGAGGCAACCACTGCCATCTCAGGAGGCACATTAATGGTGGTGAGCTGCTGCTTACCTGGGGCCTTTACAAGAACAGTGTATATTCTTAACCTCTGAGTCATCTCTCCAGCCCCAGAGTTGTTTCTACTTCTGAGGTGAGGAAACCAAAGGACGACAAAGCCAAAGCTGAATAGGAAGTGGCAGTGTCAAGACTCAGGGCCAAGCAGGGCCCCTCCCACCCCCCTTTTTACTATTTCTTTGCACCATCACAATAGGAGGCCCAGCAGCAATGACCTATAAGACCTCCACCTCATTGCCAGGATTTGAATTCAAAAAAAGAATACAGTGCAACAATAAGGACACAGACAGCGATACCTTAACAACAGTGTGTGCTAAGGACTGTGGAATCGATGGACAAATGCAAAACCAGACAAGGTTTCTCTGCACAAAGTAGGTATTTTTTTTTAAAGGATAGAAGCTATTTCCTTAAGATTCAGTTTATTGAAAAAAAAATAAAATAAAACCCCAGCCAAGTTTGGCATCTCTTGAGTCCACAGTCTGAGGAGGGCAGTTGGCAGGAGACATTTCTTCTCCCATAGGCTGTGCTGGATCAAATGGACACAATGTGTACCATAAGAGTTGAAAGCAGCTGAAATTTACTTATTACTTTTTCTAAATTTAAGTCCATGCAAAAAGCCCACCCCACAAAAGCAGGCCACAAATACTTGTGTTTTAAGTGATTTACCTGAGAGGGGAAGGTCTGGAAGATCCAGGTGCTGAGCCATCCTTTTGCTGGTTGGCCGCATGCTGCTGTAAGTCCCATGTCTCTATCAAAACAAAGGGCACATCAACATAATGAACCTGTGACATTAGGAGCAGGAGAACATAAGTGTGTGCTGCTTCTTAAGCACAGGGAGCTTTTAAAATAACTTATGCATTCAAATAGCTAATGTAATTGATATAGGCCTTAGAGGAAACAAGGAGGTTAAACAGTGAAAAGATAACTCCCAGTGCCAGTCTATCATGTGATGGTTTAAATAAGAATGTCCCCCATAGGCTCCATGTATTTGGACATTTTGTTTCCAGTTGGCAAGCTGCTTTGGGATTTTAGGAGGTGTGGCCTTGCTGGATGGAGTGAGTCACTAGAGGTAGGCTTTGGGAGTTCTTAAGCCTTGCCAGATTTCCAGTCACTCTCTGCTTCCCTGTGCCTGCATGGAGATGTGATTGTTTGGCTTTCTGCTCTGCCACTATACCTCCCCCGCCACTATGGACTAGAATCTCTCTGGAATCATAAACCAAGTAAATTCTTCCTTCTATGAGTTGCCTTGGTCATGGTGTTTTATTACAGCAACAGAAAAGTAGCTAATACACACATATTTAATTTTCCCAGAGGCAATTATTATTAATCAACTTTATGAGTATCCTTTCTGTAATATTTTATACATGTTCAAGGATGTGTAAAAAAAGTTTTTTTTGTTTTTTTTTTTGTTAGGAGCAGCAACATGCCCTGCACTGGGAGGCAGAGACAGGAGGATTCAGGGGGAGGAGAGGGGGAGGGGCTTGCTAATCAGCCAGTCTAGCAATTCTGCCATCTCCAAGGTCTCCAAGTTCATTGGTGGAGGATCATGAGGAAGACAATTGATGACAACTTTTGTCCTCCATATGTGCAAGCAAAGACATGCACACTTGCACACACATGCATTTACCACATGTGCATATAACACACACAAAGAAAAAAATGCCTTTTTTGGTCTTTTTGAGACAGTGCTCCGGAGTGCTGGGATTAAAGGTGTGCACCACCACACCCGGCAAAAATGCCTTTTTAAAAGTATTTTATTAATGCCGGGTATGGTGGTGCACGCCTTTAATCCCAGCACTCTGGAGGCAGAGGCAGGCGGATCTTTGTGAGTTCGAGGCCAGCGTGGTCTACATAGTGAGTTCCAAGACAGCTGGGGCTACAGGGAGACCATGTCTATAAATATATATTTTAAGAATATATATGGCCGGGTGTGGTGGCACATGCCTTTAATCCCAGCACTTGG